>NW_027467777.1:853373-913973 GCF_004210375.1 Tachypleus tridentatus
AAAATATGTATAGTAAGGTTACACAGTAATAATCTGTACAAAAATATGTATAGTAAGGTTACACAGTAATAATCTGTACAAAAATATGTATAGTAAGTAAGTTACACAGTAATAATCTGTACAAAAAATATGTATAGTAAGGTTACACAGTAATAATCTGTACAAAAATATGTATAGTAAGGTTACACAGTAATAATCTGTACACAGTAAAAAAATATGTATAGTAAGGTTACACAGTAATAATCTGTACAAAAAATATGTATAGTAAGGTTACACAGTAATAATCTGTACAGTAAAAATATGTATAGTAAGGTTACACAGTAATAATCTGTACAAAAATATGTATAGTAAGGTTACACAGTAATAATCTGTACAAAAATATGTATAGTAAGGTTACACAGTAATAATCTGTACAAAAATATGTATAGTAAGGTTACACAGTAATAATCTGTACAAAAATATGTATAGTAAGGTTACACAGTAATAATCTGTACAAAAATATGTATAGTAAGGTTACACAGTAATAATCTGTACAAAATATGTATAGTAAGGTTACACAGTAATAATCTGTACAAAAATATGTATAGTAAGGTTACACAGTAATAATCTGTACAAAAATATGTATAGTAAGGTTACACAGTAATAATCTGTACAAAAATATGTATAGTAAGGTTACACAGTAATAATCTGTACAAAAATATGTATAGTAAGGTTACACAGTAATAATCTGTACAAAAATATGTATAGTAAGGTTACACAGTAATAATCTGTACAAAAATATGTATAGTAAGGTTACACAGTAATAATCTGTACAAAAATATGTATAGTAAGGTTACACAGTAATAATCTGTACAAAATATGTATAGTAAGGTTACACAGTAATAATCTGTACAAAAATATGTATAGTAAGGTTACACAGTAATAATCTGTACAAAAATATGTATAGTAAGGTTACACAGTAATAATCTGTACAAAAATATGTATAGTAAGGTTACACAGTAATAATCTGTACAAAAATATGTATAGTAAGGTTACACAGTAATAATCTGTACAAAAATATGTATAGTAAGGTTACACAGTAATAATCTGTACAAAAAATATGTATAGTAAGGTTACACAGTAATAATCTGTACAAAAAATATGTATAGTAAGGTTACACAGTAATAATCTGTACAAAAATATGTATAGTAAGGTTACACAGTAATAATCTGTACAAAAATATGTATAGTAAGGTTACACAGTAATAATCTGTACAAAAATATGTATAGTAAGGTTACACAGTAATAATCTGTACAAAAATATGTATAGTAAGGTTACACAGTAATAATCTGTAAAAAAAAATATGTATAGTAAGGTTACACAGTAATAATCTGTACAAAAATATGTATAGTAAGGTTACACAGTAATAATATAGTAAGGTTACACAGTAATAATCTGTACAAAAATATGTATAGTAAGGTTACACAGTAATAATCACAAAAATATGTATAGTAAGGTTACACAGTAATAATCTGTACAAAAATATGTATAGTAAGGTTACACAGTAATAATCTGTACAAAAATATGTATAGTAAGGTTACACAGTAATAATCTGTACAAAAATATGTATAGTAAGGTTACACAGTAATAATCTGTACAAAAAAATATGTATAGTAAGGTTACACAGTAATAATCTGTACAAAAATATGTATAGTAAGGTTACACAGTAATAATCTGTACAAAAAATATGTATAGTAAGGTTACACAGTAATAATCTGTACAAAAATATGTATAGTAAGGTTACACAGTAATAATCTGTACAAAAATATGTATAGTAAGGTTACACAGTAATAATCTGTACAAAAATATGTATAGTAAGGTTACACAGTAATAATCTGTACAAAAATATGTATAGTAAGGTTACACAGTAATAATCTGTACAAAAATATGTATAGTAAGGTTACACAGTAATAATCTGTACAAAAATATGTATAGTAAGGTTACACAGTAATAATCTGTACAAAAATATGTATAGTAAGGTTACACAGTAATAATCTGTACAAAAATATGTATAGTAAGGTTACACAGTAATAATCTGTACAAAAAAATATGTATAGTAAGGTTACACAGTAATAATCTGTAAAAAATATGTATAGTAAGGTTACACAGTAATAATCTGTACAAAAATATGTATAGTAAGGTTACACAGTAATAATCTGTATAAAAATATGTATAGTAAGGTTACACAGTAATAATCTGTACAAAAATATGTATAGTAAGGTTACACAGTAATAATCTGTACAAAAAAAATGTAGAGTAAGGTTATACAGTAATAATCTGTACAAAAATATGTATAGTAAGGTTACACAGTAATAATCTGTACAAAAATATGTATAGTAAGGTTACACAGTAATAATCTGTACAAAAATATGTATAGTAAGGTTACACAGTAATAATCTGTACAAAAATATGTATAGTAAGGATACACAGCACTAACCTGTACAAAAATATGTATAGTAAGTTTACACAGCAATAATCTTTACAAATATATATATTAAGTTACACAGTAATAATCTGAACAAAATATGTTAGTAAGGTTACAGAGTTAGTAATCTGCTTAGAAAAAAAATATAATATGTATAGTAAAGATTACAAAGTAATAATCTGTAAAATATTTATAGTAAGGTTACACAGTAGCAATAACGCAAGAAAATATGAATAGTAAGGTTACTCAATAATAATCTGAACAAAATATGTATAGAAAGCTTATATAGAAATAACCTCTACAAAAATATGTGTACAGTAACGTTACACAGTAAAAATAGGAACAAAAATATAATTTAGTAAGGTTACACAGTAATAATCTGAAGATAAACATGTATAGAAAGAAGTTTGTTTTAATAATCTATCTTTACAAAATATGTTTATAGTAAGATTACACAGTAATAATCTGTACAAAAACATGTATAGTAAGGTTATATAATAGTAATCTGTACAAAAAATATGTATAGTAAGGTTACACAGTAAAAAATCTGTACAAAATATGTTTAGTAAGGTTACACAGTAATAATCTGAAGAAGAAAAAACATGTATAGTAAGGTTACACCGGTAATAATCTTTACAAGAATATCTAATAGTAAGGTTACACAGTAATAATCTGTACAAGAATATATATAGTAAGGTTACACAGTAATAATCTGAACAAAAATATGTATAGTAAGATTACACAGTAATAATCTGTACAAAAATATGAATAGTAAGTTTACATAGTAATAATCTGTAGAAAAATATGTAATAGTAAGGTTACACAGTAATAATATACAAAAATATGTATAGTAAGGTTACACAGTAATAATCTGTACAAAAATATGTATAGTAAGGTTACACCAGTAATAATCTGTACTAAAAAAATATGTATAGTAAGGTTACACAGTAATAATCTGAATAAAAAATATGTATAGTAAGGTTACACAGTAATAATCTGTATAAAAATATGTATAGTAAGGTTACACAGTAATAATCTGTACAAGAATATATGAATATAGTAAGGTTACACAGTAATAATCTGTACAAAATATGTATAGTAAGGTTACACAGTAATAATCTGTACAAAAATATGTATAGTAAATTACACAGTAATAATCTGTAGAGAAAATATGAATAGTAGTTTACAAAGTAATAATCTGTGACAAAATATGTAGAGTAAGGTCACACAATAATAATCTATACAAATATATGTATAGTAAGGTTACACAGTAATAATCTGTACAAGAATATGTATAGTAAGGTTACACAGTAATAATCTGTACAAAAATACTTATAGTAAGGTTACACAGTGATAATATGTAAAAAATATGTATAGTAAGGTTACACAGTAATAATCTGTACAAAGATATGTATAAATAAGTTTTACACAGTAATAATCTAGTAACAAAAATATGTATAGTAAGGTTACACAGTAATAATCTGAACATAAACATGTATAGTAAAGTTGCACAGTAATAATCTTTACAAAAATATGTATAGTAAGGTTACACAGTAATAATCTGTACAAAAATATGTATAGTAAGGTTATACAGTAATAATCTGTATAAAAATATGAATAGTAAGGTTACACAGTAATAATCTGAACAAAAATATGTATAGTAAGGTTACACAGTAATAATCTGTACAAAAAAAATGTATAGTAAGGTTATATAGTAATAATCTGTAGAAAAATATGTAGAGTAAGGTTACACAGTAAAAATCTGAACAGAACAAAATATGTTTAAGTAAGTTACATAGTATTTAAGATGTAGTGATAATTGTTTAGTAAGGTTACACAGTAATAATCTGAACAAAAAACATGAGCATAAAATTTATATGGTTTTAAATGTTTACAATAGTAATATTTTTACAAAAATATGTAAAGTAAGGTTACATAGTAATAATCTGTACAAAATATGTATAATAAGGTTTACATAGTTTTAATATTATACAAAATATAATATGTGAAGTAAGGTTTTACAATAATAATCTGAACAAAAAATATGTATAGTAAGGTTACACAGTAATAATCTGAACAAAAATATAGAATAGTAAGGTTACACAGTAATAATCTGAACAAAATATATGTATAGTAAGGTTACACAGTAATAATCTGTACAAGAAAAATATGTATAGTAAAGTTACACAGTAATAATCTGTACAAAATATGTTATAGTAAGGTTACACAGTAATAATCTGAAACAGAAAAATATGTATAGTAAGGTTACACAGTAATAATCTGTATACAAAAATATGTATAGTAAGGTTACACAGTAATAATCTGTACAAAAATATGTATAGTAAGGTTACACAGTAATAATCTGTACAAAAATATGTATAGTAAGGTTACACAGTAATAATCTGTACAAAAAATATGTATAGTAAGGTTACACAGTAATAATCTGTACAAAAATATGTATAGTAAGTTACACAGTAATAATCTGTACAAAAATATGAATAGTAAGTTTACACAGTAATAATCTGTATAAAAATATATGAAATAGTAAGGTTACACAGTAATAATCTATACAAAATATGTATAGTAAGGTTACACAGTAATAACCTGTACAAAAATATGTATAGTAAGGTTACACAGTAATAATGTGAACAAAAAAATATGTATAGTAAGGTTACACAGTAATAATCTGTACAAAATATGTATAGTAAGGTTACACAGTAATAATCTTTACAAAATATGTATAGTAAGGTTACACAGTAATAATCTGTACAAAAATATGTATAGTAAGGTTACACAGTAATAATCTGTACAAAAATATAGTATAGTAAGATTACACAGTAATAATCTGTACAAAAATATGTATAGTAAGGTTTACATAGTAATAATCTGTTACAAAAATATGTATAGTAAGGTTACACAATAATAATCTGTACAAAAATATATGAATAGTAAGGTTACACAGTAATAATCTACCTAAAAAAATATTTATAGTAAGGTTACACAGTAATAATCTGTACAAAAAAAATATGTATAGTAAGGTTACACAGTAATTATCTGAAAAAAATATGTATAGTAAAGTTACACAGTAATAATCTGTATAAAAATATGAATAGTAAGGTTACACAGTAATAATCTGAACAAAAAATATGTATAGTAAGGTTACACAGTAATAATCTGTACAAAAATATGTATAGTAAGGTTACACAGTAATAATCTGAAGAAATATATGTATAGTAAGGTTACACAGTAATAATCTGAACAAAAAATGTATTATAGTAAAGTTACACAGTAATAATCTGTACAAAAATATGTATAGTAAGGTTACACAGTAATAATCTGAACAAAAAATATGTATAGTAAGGTTACACAGTAATAATCTGTACAAAAATATGTATAGTAAGGTTACACAGTAATAATCTGTACAAAAATATGTATAGTAAGGTTACACAGTAATAATCTGTACAAAAATATGTATAGTAAGGTTACACAGTAATAATCTGAACAAAAATATGTATAGTAACGTTACACAGTAATAATCTGTACAAAATATGAATAATAGGTTACACAGTAATAATCTGTACAAAAATATGTATAGTAAGGTTACACAGTAATAATCTGTACAAAATATGTATAGTAAGGTTACACAGTAATAATCTGTACAAAAATATGAATAGTAAGGTTACACAGTAATAATCTGAACAAAAATATGTTTAGTAGGGTTGCACAGTAATAATCTGTATAAAAATATGTATAGTAAGGTTACACAGTAATAATCTGTACAAAAATATGTATAGTAAGGTTACACAGTAATAATCTGTACAAAAATATGTATAGTAAGGTTACACAGTAATAATCTGTACAAAAATATGTATAGTAAGGTTACATAGTAATAATCTGTAAAAAATATGTATAGTAAGGTTACACAGTAATAATCTGTAGAAAAATATGTATAGTAAGGTTACACAGTAATAATCTGTATAAAAAATATGTATAGTAAGGTTACACAGTAAATAATATGTACAAAAAATATGTATAGTAAGGTTACACAGTAATAATCTGTACAAGAATATGTATAGTAAGGTTACACAGTAATAATCTGTAAAAAAATATTTATAGTAAGGTTACACAGTAATAATCTGTACAAAATATGTATAGTAAAGTTTTTTACAGTAATAATCTGTACAAAAATATGTATAGTAAGGTTACACAGTAATAATCTGTACAAAAATATGTATAGTAAGGTTACACAGTAATAATCTGTACAAAAATATGTATAGTAAGGTTACACAGTAATAATCTGAACAAAAAATATGTATAGTAAGGTTACACAGTAATAATCATGTACAAAAAAAAAGTTAACTGACAGGAAGCTATAGTAAGGTTACACAGTAATAATCTGTAAAAATGTGAATAGTAAGGTTACACAGTAATAATCTGAACAAAAAATATGTATAGTAAGGTTACACAGTAATAATCTGTACAAAAATATGTTTAGTAAGGTTACACAGTAATAATCTGTACAAAAATATGTATAGTAAGGTTACACAGTAATAATCTCTGTAATAATCTTTACAAAATATTTATAGTAAGGTTACACAGTAATAATCTGTACAAAAATATAATATAGTAAGGTTACACAGTAATAATCTGTACAAAATATGGTCATAGTAAGGTTACATACCAGTAATAATCTGAACAAAATATGTAAGAGTAAGGTTACACGTTAATAATCTGTACAAAAATATGTATAGTAAGATTACACGAGTAATAATCTGTATAAAAATATCTCAATAGTAAGCTTACACAGTAATAATCTGTACAAAAATATGTATAGTAAGGTTACACAGTAATAATCTGAACAAAAATATGTATAGTAAGGTTACACAGTAATAATCTGTACAAAAATATGTATAGTAAGGTTACACAGTAATAATCTGTACAAAATATGTATAGTAAGGTTACACAGTAATAATCTGTAGAAAAATATGTATAGTAACGTTACAAAGTAATAATCTGTACAAAAATATTTATAGTAAGGTTACACAGTAATAATCTGTACAAAAATATGTATAGTAAGGTTACACAGTAATAATCTGTACAAAAATATGTATAGTAAGGTTACACAGTAATAATCTGTAAAAAAATATGTATAGTAAGGTTACACAGTAATAATCTGTACAAAAATATGTATAGTAAGGTTACACAGTAATAATCTGCACACAAAAATATATGTATAGTAAGGTTTACAGTAATAATCTGTACAAAAAAATATGTAGAGTAAGGTTACACAGTAATAATCTGAACAAAATATGTATAGTAAGGTTACACAGTAATAATCTGTACAAAAAAATGTATAGTAAGGTTACACAAGTAATAATCTGTACAAAAATATATGTATAGTAAGGTTACACAGTAATAATCTGTACAAAAATTATGTAAGTAAAGGTTACACAGTAATAATCTGTATACAAAATATAGTATAGTAAGGTTACACAGTAATAATCTGTACAAAAATATGTATAGTAAGGTTACACAGTAATAATCTGTACAAAATATGTATAGTAAGGTTACACAGTAATAATCTGTACAAAATATGTATAGTAAGGTTACACAGTAATAATCTGTACAAAATATGTTATAGTAGGTTACACAGTAATAATCTGAACAAAAATATGTATAGTTAGGTTACACAGTAAAAATGTGAACAAAAATATGTATAGTAAGGTTACACAGTAATAATCTGTACAAAAAATATGTATAGTAAGGTTACACAGTAATAATCTGTAACAAAAATATGTATAGTAAGGTTACACAGTAATAATCTGTACAAAATATGTATAGTAAAGTTACACAGTAATAATCTGTACAAAAAATATGTATAGTAAGGTTACACAGTAATAATCTGAAAAATATGTATAGTAAGGTTACACAGTAATAATCTATATAAAAATATGTATAGTAAGGTTACACAGTAAAAATCTGAACAAAAATATGTATAGTAAGGTTACACAGTAATAATCTGTACAAAAATATGTATAGTAAAATTACACAGTAATAATCTGTACAAAAATATCTATAGTAAGGTTACACAGTAATAATCTGTAACAAAAATATGTATAGTAAGGTTACACAGTAATAATCTGTACAAAAAATATGTATAGTAAGGTTACACAGTAATAATCTGTACAAAAAATATGTATAGTAAGGTTACACAGTAATAATCTGTACAAAAATATGTATAGTAAGGTTACACAGTAATAATCTGAACAAAAGTAATATGTATAGTAAGGTTACACAGTAATAATCTATACAAATATATGTATAGTAAGGTTACAGTAATAATCTGTACAAAATATGTATAGTAAGGTTACACAGTAATAATCTGTACAAAAATATGTATAGTAAGGTTACACAGCAGTAACCTGTACAAAAATATGTATAGTAAAGTTACACAGTAATAATCTGTATAAAAATATGAATAGTAAGGTTACACAGTAATAATCTGAACAAAAATATGTATAGTAAGGTTACACAGTAATAATCTGTACAAAATATGTATAGTAAGGTTACACAGTAATAATCTGTACAAAAATATGTATAGTAAGGTTACACAGTAATAATCTGTACAAAAATATGTATAGTAAGGTTACACAGTAATAATCTGTACAAAAAATATGTATAGTAAGGTTACACAGTAATAATCTGACATAAAAATATGCAAAATAGTAAGTGGTTACACAGTAATAATCTGTACAAAATATGTATAGTAAGGTTACACAGTAATAATCTGTACACAAATATTTATAGTAAGGTTACACAGTAATAATCTGTACAAAAATATGTATAGTAAGGTTACACAGTAATAATCTGTACAAAAATATGTATAGTAAGGTTACATAGTAATAATCTGTACAAAAATATGTATAGTAAGGTTACACAGTAATAATCTGTACAAATATATGTATAGTAAGGTTACACAGTAATAATCTGAACAAAAGTATGTATAGTAAGGTTACACAGTAATAATCTGTACAAAAATATGTATAGTAAGGTTACACAGTAATAATCTGTACAAAAATATGTATAGTAAGGTTACACAGTAATAATCTGTACAAAAATATGTATAGTAAGGTTACACAGTAATAATCTGTACAAAAAATATGTATAGTAAGGTTACACAGTAAAAATCTGAACAAAAATATGTATAGTAAGGTTACACAGTAATAATCTGAACAAAAATATGTATAGTAAGGTTACACAGTAATAATCTGTACAAAAATATGTATAGTAAAGTTACACAGTAATAATCTGTAGAAAAATATGTATAGTAAGGTTACACAGTAATAATCTGTACAAAAATATGTATAGTAAGGTTACACAGTAATAATCTGTACAAAAATATGTATAGTAAGGTTACACAGTAATAATCTGTACAAAAATATGTATAGTAAGGTTACACAGTAATAATCTGAACAAAAAATATGTATAGTAAGGTTACACAGTAATAATCTGTACAAAAATATGTATAGTAAGGTTACACAGTAATAATCTGTACAAAATATGTATAGTAAGGTTACACAGTAATAATCTGTACAAAAAATATGTATAGTAAGGTTACACAGTAATAATCTGTACAAAAATATGTATAGTAAGGTTACACAGTAATAATCTGTACAAAAAATATGTATAGTAAGGTTACACAGTAATAATCTGTACAAAAATATGTATAGTAAGGTTACACAGTAATAATCTGTACAAAATATGTATAGTAAGGTTACACAGTAATAATCTGTACAAAAATATGTATAGTAAGGTTACACAGTAATAATCTGTACAAAAAATATGTATAGTAAGGTTACACAGCAATAATCTGTACAAAATATGTATAGTAAGGTTACACAGTAATAATCTGTACAAAAATATGTATAGTAAGGTTACACAGTAATAATCTGTAGAAAAATATGTATAGTAACGTTACAAAGTAATAATCTGTACAAAAATATTTATAGTAAGGTTACACAGTAATAATCTGTATAAAAATATGTATAGTAAGGTTACACAGTAATAATCTGTACAAAAAATATGTATAGTAAGGTTACACAGTAATAATCTGTACAAAAATATGTATAGTAAGGTTACACAGTAATAATCTGTACAAAAATATGTATAGTAAGGTTACACAGTAATAATCTGTACAAAAATATGTATAGTAAGGTTACACAGTAATAATCTGTACAAAAATATGTATAGTAAGGTTACACAGTAATAATCTGTACAAAAATATATATAGTAAGGTTACACAGTAATAATCTGTACAAAAAATATGTATAGTAAGGTTACACAGTAATAATCTGTACAAAAAAATATGTATAGTAAGGTTACACAGTAATAATCTGTACAAAAATATGTATAGTAAGGTTACACAGTAATAATCTGTAAAAAATATGTATAGTAAGGTTACACAGTAATAATCTGTACAAAAATATGTATAGTAAGGTTACACAGTAATAATCTGTACAAAAAAATATGTATAGTAAGGTTACACAGTAATAATCTGAACAAAAAATATGTATAGTAAAGTTACACAGTAATAATCTGTATAAAAATATGTACAGTAATGTTACACAGTAAATAATCTGTACAAAAATATTTATAGTAATGTTACACAGTAATAATCTGTACAAAAAATATGTATAGTAAGGTTACACAGTAATAATCTGTACAAAAATATGTATAGTAAGGTTACACAGTAATAATCTGTACAAAAATATGTATAGTAAGGTTACACAGTAATAATCTGTACAAAAATATGTATAGTAAGGTTACACAGTAATAATCTGTACAAAAATATGTATAGTAAGGTTACACAGTAATACAAAAATAATCTGTACAGTAATAATCTATAAAAATATGTATAGTAAGGTTACACAGTAATAATCTGTACAAAAATATGTATAGTAAGGTTACACAGTAATAATCTGTACAAAAATATGAATAGTAAGGTTACACAGCAATAATCTTTAAAAAATATGTATAGTAAGGTTACACAGTAATAATCTGTACAAAAATATGTATAGTAACGTTACACAGTAATAATCTGTACAAAAATATGTATAGTAAGGTTACACAGTAATAATCTGTACAAAAATATGTATAGTAAGGTTACACAGTAATAATCTGTACAAAAATATGTATAGTAAGGTTACACAGTAATAATCTGTACAAAAAATATGTATAGTAAGGTTACACAGTAATAATCTGTACAAAATATGTATAGTAAGGTTACACAGTAATAATCTGTACAAAATATGTATAGTAAGGTTACACAGTAATAATCTGTACAAAAATATGTATAGTAAGGTTACACAGTAATAATCTGTACAAAAAATATGTATAGTAAGGTTACACAGTAATAATCTGAACAAAAAATATGTATAGTAAGGTTACACAGTAATAATCTGTACAAAATATGTATAGTAAGGTTACACAGTAATAATCTGTACAAAAATATGTATAGTAAGGTTACACAGTAATAATCTGTAAAAAAATATGTATAGTAAGGTTACACAGTAATAATCTGTACAAAAATATGTATAGTAAGGTTACACAGTAATAATCTGTACAAAATATGTATAGTAAGGTTACACAGTAATAATCTGTACAAAAAATATGTATAGTAAGGTTACACAGTAATAATCTGTACAAAAATATGTATAGTAAGGTTACACAGTAATAATCTGTACAAAATATGTATAGTAAGGTTACACAGTAATAATCTGTAAAAAAATATTTATAGTAAGGTTACACAGTAATAATCTGTACAAAAATATGTATAGTAAGGTTACACAGTAATAATCTGTACAAAAAAATATGTATAGTAAGGTTACACAGTAATAATCTGTACAAAAATATGTATAGTAAGGTTACACAGTAATAATCTGTACAAAAATATGTATAGTAAGGTTACACAGTAATAATCTGTACAAAAATATGTATAGTAAGGTTACACAGTAATAATCTGTACAAAAAAATATGTATAGTAAGGTTACACAGTAATAATCTGTACAAAAATATGTATAGTAAGGTTACACAGTAATAATCTGTACAAAAAATATGTATAGTAAGGTTACACAGTAATAATCTGTACAAAAATATGTATAGTAAGGTTACACAGTAATAATCTGTACAAAAATATGTATAGTAAGGTTACACAGTAATAATCTGTACAAAAATATGTATAGTAAGGTTACACAGTAATAATCTGTACAAAAAAATATGTATAGTAGGGTTACACAGTAATAATCTGTACAAAAATATGTATAGTAAGGTTACACAGTAATAATCTGTACAAAAAAATATGTATAGTAAGGTTACACAGTAATAATCTGTACAAAAATATGTATAGTAAGGTTACACAGTAATAATCTGTACAAAAATATGTATAGTAAGGTTACACAGTAATAATCTGTACAAAAATATGTATAGTAAGGTTACACAGTAATAATCTGTACAAAAATATGTATAGTAAGGTTACACAGTAATAATCTGTACAAAAATATGTATAGTAAGGTTACACAGTAATAATCTGTACAAAAATATGTATAGTAAGGTTACACAGTAATAATCTGTACAAAAATATGTATAGTAAGGTTACACAGTAATAATCTGTACAAAAAATATGTATAGTAAGGTTACACAGTAATAATCTGTACAAAAATATGTATAGTAAGGTTACACAGTAATAATCTGTACAAAAATATGTATAGTAAGGTTACACAGTAATAATCTGTACAAAAAAATATGTATAGTAAGGTTACACAGTAATAATCTGTACAAAAATATGTATAGTAAGGTTACACAGTAATAATCTGTACAAAAATATGTATAGTAAGGTTACACAGTAATAATCTGTACAAAAATATGTATAGTAAGGTTACACAGTAATAATCTGTACAAAAATATGTATAGTAAGGTTACACAGTAATAATCTGTACAAAAATATGTATAGTAAGGTTACACAGTAATAATCTGTACAAAAAATATGTATAGTAAGGTTACACAGTAATAATCTGTACAAAAATATGTATAGTAAGGTTACACAGTAATAACCTGTACAAAAATATGTATAGTAAGGTTTCACAGTAATAATCTTTACAAAAATATGTATAGTAAGGTTACACAGTAATAATCTGTACAAAAATATGTATAGTAAGGTTATATAGTAATAATCTGTACAAAAAATATGTATAGTAAGGTTACACAGTAATAATCTGTACAAAAATATGTATAGTAAGGTTACACAGTAATAATCTGTACAAAAATATGTATAGTAAGGTTACACAGTAATAATCTGTACAAAAATATGTATAGTAAGGTTACACAGTAATAATCTGTACAAAAATATGTATAGTAAGGTTACACAGTAATAATCTGTACAAAAATATGTATAGTAAGGTTACACAGTAATAATCTGTACAAAAATATGTATAGTAAGGTTACACAGTAATAATCTGTACAAAAATATGTATAGTAAGGTTACACAGTAATAATCTGTACAAAAATATCTATAGTAAGGTTACACAGTAATAATCTGTACAAAAAATATGTATAGTAAGGTTACACAGTAATAATCTGTACAAAAATATGTATAGTAAGGTTACACAGTAATAATCTGTACAAAAATATGTATAGTAAGGTTACACAGTAATAATCTGTACAATAAAAAATATGTATAGTAAGGTTACACAGTAATAATCTGTACAAAAATATGTATAGTAAGGTTACACAGTAATAATCTGTACAAAAATATGTATAGTAAGGTTACACAGTAATAATCTGTACAAAAATATGTATAGTAAGGTTACACAGTAATAATCTGTACAAAAATATGTATAGTAAGGTTACACAGTAATAATATGTACAAAAATATGTATAGTAAGGTTACACAGTAATAATCTGTACAAAAATATGTATAGTAAGGTTACACAGTAATAATCTGTACAAAAATATGTATAGTAAGGTTACACAGTAATAATCTGTACAAAAATATGTATAGTAAGGTTACACAGTAATAATCTGTACAAGAATATATGTATAGTAAGGTTACACAGTAATAATCTGAACAAAAATATGTATAGTAAGGTTACACAGTAATAATCTGTACAAAAATATGTATAGTAAGGTTACACAGTAATAATCTGTAAAAAAATATGTATAGTAAGGTTACACAGTAATAATCTGTACAAAAATATGTATAGTAAGGTTACACAGTAATAATCTGTACAAAAAATATGTATAGTAAGGTTACACAGTAATAATCTGTACAAAAATATGTATAGTAAGGTTACACAGTAATAATCTGTACAAAAATATGTATAGTAAGGTTACACAGTAATAATCTGTACAAAAATATGTATAGTAAGGTTACACAGTAATAATCTGTACAAAAAATATGTATAGTAAGGTTACACAGTAATAATCTGTACAAAAATATGTATAGTAAGGTTACACAGTAATAATCTGTACAAAAAATATGTATAGTAAGGTTACACAGTAATAATCTGTACAAAAAATATGTATAGTAAGGTTACACAGTAATAATCTGTACAAAAATATGTATAGTAAGGTTACACAGTAATAATCTGTACAAAAAATATGTATAGTAAGGTTACACAGTAATAATCTGTACAAAAATATGTATAGTAAGGTTACACAGTAATAATCTGTACAAAAATATGTATAGTAAGGTTACACAGTAATAATCTGTACAAAAATATGTATAGTAAGGTTACACAGTAATAATCTGTACAAAAATATGTATAGTAAGGTTACACAGTAATAATCTGTACAAAAAAATATGTATAGTAAGGTTACACAGTAATAATCTGTACAAAAAATATGTATAGTAAGGTTACACAGTAATAATCTGTACAAAAATATGTATAGTAAGGTTACACAGTAATAATCTGTACAAAAATATGTATAGTAAGGTTACACAGTAATAATCTGTACAAAAATATGTATAGTAAGGTTACACAGTAATAATCTGTACAAAAATATGTATAGTAAGGTTACACAGTAATAATCTGTACAAAAATATGTATAGTAAGGTTACACAGTAATAATCTGAACAAAAATATGTATAGTAAGGTTACACAGTAATAATCTGTACAAAAATATGTATAGTAAGGTTACACAGTAATAATCTGTACAAAAATATGTATAGTAAGGTTACACAGTAATAATCTTTACAAATATATGTATAGTAAGGTTACACAGTAATAATCTGTACAAAAATATGTATAGTAAGGTTACACAGTAATAATCTGTACAAAAATATGTATAGTAAGGTTACACAGTAATAATCTGTACAAAAATATGTATAGTAAGGTTACACAGTAATAATCTGTACAAAAATATGTATAGTAAGGTTACACAGTAATAATCTGTACAAAAAATATGTATAGTAAGGTTACACAGTAATAATCTGTACAAAAATATGTATAGTAAGGTTACACAGTAATAATCTGTACAAAAATATGTATAGTAAGGTTACACAGTAATAATCTGTACAAAAATATGTATAGTAAGGTTACACAGTAATAATCTGTACAAAAATATGTATAGTAAGGTTACACAGTAATAATCTGTACAAAAATATGTATAGTAAGGTTACACAGTAATAATCTGTACAAAAATATGTATAGTAAGGTTACACAGTAATAATCTGTACAAAAATATGTATAGTAAGGTTACACAGTAATAATCTGTACAAAAATATGTATAGTAAGGTTACACAGTAATAATCTGTACAAAAATATGTATAGTAAGGTTACACAGTAATAATCTGTACAAAAATATGTATAGTAAGGTTACACAGTAATAATCTGTACAAAAATATGTATAGTAAGGTTACACAGTAATAATCTGTACAAAAATATGTATAGTAAGGTTACACAGTAATAATCTGTACAAAAATATGTATAGTAAGGTTACACAGTAATAATCTGTACAAAAATATGTATAGTAAGGTTACACAGTAATAATCTGTACAAAAATATGTATAGTAAGGTTACACAGTAATAATCTGTACAAAAATATGTATAGTAAGGTTACACAGTAATAATCTGTACAAAAATATGTATAGTAAGGTTACACAGTAATAATCTGTACAAAAATATGTATAGTAAGGTTACACAGTAATAATCTGTACAAAAAATATGTATAGTAAGGTTACACAGTAATAATCTGTACAAAAAATATGTATAGTAAGGTTACACAGTAATAATCTGTACAAAAATATGTATAGTAAGGTTACACAGTAATAATCTGTACAAAAATATGTATAGTAAGGTTACACAGTAATAATCTGTACAAAAATATGTATAGTAAGGTTACACAGTAATAATCTGTACAAAAATATGTATAGTAAGATTACACAGTAATAATCTGTACAAAAAATATGTATAGTAAGGTTACACAGCAATAATCTTTAAAAAATATGTATAGTAAGGTTACACAGTAATAATCTGTACAAAAATATGTATAGTAAAGTTACACAGTAATAATCTGTAGAAAAATATGTATAGTAACGTTACACAGTAATAATCTGTACAAAAATATGTATAGTAAGGTTACACAGTAATAATCTGTACAAAAATATGTATAGTAAGGTTACACAGTAATAATCTGTACAAAAATATATATAGTAAGGTTGCACAGTAATTATCTGTATAAAATAATTTATAGTAAGGTTACACAGCACTAATCTGTACAAAAATATGTATAGTAAGGTTACACAGTAATAATCTGTACAAAAATATGTATAGTAAGGTTACACAGTAATAATCTGTACAAAAATATGTATAGTAAGGTTACACAGTAATAATCTGTACAAAAATATGTATAGTAAGGTTACACAGTAATAATCTGTACAAAAATATGTATAGTAAGGTTACACAGTAATAATCTGTACAAAAATATGTATAGTAAGGTTACACAGTAATAATCTGTAAAAAAATATGTATAGTAAGGTTACACAGTAATAATCTGTACAAAAATATGTATAGTAAGGTTACACAGTAATAATCTGTACAAAAATATGTATAGTAAGGTTACACAGTAATAATCTGTACAAAAATATGTATAGTAAGGTTACACAGTAATAATCTGTACAAAAATATGTATAGTAAGGTTACACAGTAATAATCTGTACAAAAATATGTATAGTAAGGTTACACAGTAATAATCTGTACAAGAAAATATGTATAGTAAGGTTACACAGTAATAATCTGAACAAAAATATGTATAGTAAGGTTACACAGTAATAATCTGTACAAAAATATGTATAGTAAGGTTACACAGTAATAATCTGTACAAAAATATGTATAGTAAGGTTACACAGTAATAATCTGTACAAAAATATGTATAGTAAGGTTACACAGTAATAATCTGTACAAAAAATATGTATAGTAAGGTTACACAGTAATAATCTGTACAAAAAATATGTATAGTAAGGTTACACAGTAATAATCTGTATAAAAATATGTATAGTAAGGTTACACAGTAATAATCTGTACAAAAATATGTATAGTAAGGTTACACAGCAATAATCTGTACAAAAATATGTATAGTAAGGTTACACAGTAATAATCTGTACAAAAAAATATGTATAGTAAGGTTACACAGTAATAATCTGTACAAAAATATGTATAGTAAGGTTACACAGTAATAATCTGTACAAAAATATGTATAGTAAGGTTACACAGTAATAATCTGTACAAAAATATGTATAGTAAGGTTACACAGTAATAATCTGTACAAAAATATGTATAGTAAGGTTACACAGTAATAATCTGTACAAAAATATGTATAGTAAGGTTACACAGTAATAATCTGTACAAAAATATGTATAGTAAGGTTACACAGTAATAATCTGTACAAAAATATGTATAGTAAGGTTACACAGTAATAATCTGTACAAAAAATATGTATAGTAAGGTTACACAGTAATAATCTGTACAAAAATATGTATAGTAAGGTTACACAGTAATAATCTGTACAAAAAATATGTATAGTAAGGTTACACAGTAATAATCTGTACAAAAATATGTATAGTAAGGTTACACAGTAATAATCTGTACAAAAATATGTATAGTAAGGTTACACAGTAATAATCTGTACAAAAATATGTATAGTAAGGTTACACAGTAATAATCTGTACAAAAATATGTATAGTAAGGTTACACAGTAATAATCTGTACAAAAATATGTATAGTAAGGTTACACAGTAATAATCTGTACAAAAATATGTATAGTAAGGTTACACAGTAATAATCTGTACAAAAATATGTATAGTAAGGTTACACAGTAATAATCTGTACAAGAATATGTATAGTAAGGTTACACAGTAATAATCTGTACAAAATATGTATAGTAAGGTTACACAGTAATAATCTGTACAAAAATATGTATAGTAAGGTTACACAGTAATAATCTGTACAAAAATATGTATAGTAAGGTTACACAGTAATAATCTGTACAAAAATATGTATAGTAAGGTTACACAGTAATAATCTGTACAAAAATATGTATAGTAAGGTTACACAGTAATAATCTGTACAAAAAAATATGTATAGTAAGGTTACACAGTAATAATCTGTACAAAAATATGTATAGTAAGGTTACACAGTAATAATCTGTACAAAAATATGTATAGTAAGGTTACACAGTAATAATCTGTACAAAAATATGTATAGTAAGGTTACACAGTAATAATCTGTACAAAAATATGTATAGTAAGGTTACACAGTAATAATCTGTACAAAAATATGTATAGTAAGGTTACACAGTAATAATCTGTACAAAAAAATATGTATAGTAAGGTTACACAGTAATAATCTGAACAAAAATATGTATAGTAAGGTTACACAGTAATAATCTGTACAAAAATATGTATAGTAAGGTTACACAGTAATAATCTGTACAAAAATATGTATAGTAAGGTTACACAGTAATAATCTGTACAAAAATATGTATAGTAAGGTTACACAGTAATAATCTGTACAAAAATATGTATAGTAAGGTTACACAGTAATAATCTGTACAAAAATATGTATAGTAAGGTTACACAGTAATAATCTGTACAAAAATATGTATAGTAAGGTTACACAGTAATAATCTGTACAAAAATATGTATAGTAAGGTTACACAGTAATAATCTGTACAAAAATATGTATAGTAAGGTTACACAGTAATAATCTGTACAAAAAAATATGTATAGTAAGGTTACACAGTAATAATCTGACAAAAATATGTATAGTAAGGTTACACAGTAATAATCTGTACAAAAATATGTATAGGTTACACAGTAATAATCTGTACAAAAATATGTATAGTAAGGTTACACAGTAATAATCTGTACAAAAATATGTATAGTAAGGTTACACAGTAATAATCTGTACAAAAATATGTATAGTAAGGTTACACAGTAATAATCTGTACAAAAATATGTATAGTAAGGTTACACAGTAATAATCTGTACAAAAATATGTATAGTAAGGTTACACAGTAATAATCTGTACAAAAATATGTATAGTAAGGTTACACAGTAATAATCTGTACAAAAATATGTATAGTAAGGTTACACAGTAATAATCTGTACAAAAATATGTATAGTAAGGTTACACAGTAATAATCTGTACAAAAATATGTATAGTAAGGTTACACAGTAATAATCTGTACAAAAATATGTATAGTAAGGTTACACAGTAATAATCTGTACAAAAAATATGTATAGTAAGGTTACACAGTAATAATCTGTACAAAAATATGTATAGTAAGGTTACACAGTAATAATCTGTACAAAAAAATATGTATAGTAAGGTTACACAGTAATAATCTGTACAAAAATATGTATAGTAAGGTTACACAGTAATAATCTGTACAAAAATATGTATAGTAAGGTTACACAGTAATAATCTGTACAAAAATATGTATAGTAAGGTTACACAGTAATAATCTGTACAAAAATATGTATAGTAAGGTTACACAGTAATAATCTGTACAAAAATATGTATAGTAAGGTTACACAGTAATAATCTGTACAAAAATATGTATAGTAAGGTTACACAGTAATAATCTGTACAAAAATATGTATAGTAAGGTTACACAGTAATAATCTGTACAAAAATATGTATAGTAAGGTTACACAGTAATAATCTGTACAAAAAATATGTATAGTAAGGTTACACAGTAATAATCTGTACAAAAAATATGTATAGTAAGGTTACACAGTAATAATCTGTACAAAAATATGTATAGTAAGGTTACACAGTAATAATCTGTACAAAAATATGTATAGTAAGGTTACACAGTAATAATCTGTACAAAAATATGTATAGTAAGGTTACACAGTAATAATCTGTACAAAAATATGTATAGTAAGGTTACACAGTAATAATCTGTACAAAAATATGTATAGTAAGGTTACACAGTAATAATCTGTACAAAAAAATATGTATAGTAAGGTTACACAGTAATAATCTGTACAAAAATATGTATAGTAAGGTTACACAGTAATAATCTGTACAAAAATATGTATAGTAAGGTTACACAGTAATAATCTGTACAAAAATATGTATAGTAAGGTTACACAGTAATAATCTGTACAAAAATATGTATAGTAAGGTTACACAGTAATAATCTGTACAAAAATATGTATAGTAAGGTTACACAGTAATAATCTGTACAAAAAATATGTATAGTAAGGTTACACAGTAATAATCTGAACAAAATATGTATAGTAAGGTTACACAGTAATAATCTGTACAAAAATATGTATAGTAAGGTTACACAGTAATAATCTGTACAAAAATATGTATAGTAAGGTTACACAGTAATAATCTGTACAAAAATATGTATAGTAAGGTTACACAGTAATAATCTGTACAAAAATATGTATAGTAAGGTTACACAGTAATAATCTGTACAAAAATATGTATAGTAAGGTTACACAGTAATAATCTGTACAAAAATATGTATAGTAAGGTTACACAGTAATAATCTGTACAAAAAATATGTATAGTAAGGTTACACAGTAATAATCTGTACAAAAATATGTATAGTAAGGTTACACAGTAATAATCTGTTACACAAAAATATGTATAGTAAGGTTACACAGTAATAATCTGTACAAAAATATGTATAGTAAGGTTACACAGTAATAATCTGTACAAAAATATGTATAGTAAGGTTACACAGTAATAATCTGTACAAAAATATGTATAGTAAGGTTACACAGTAATAATCTGTACAAAAATATGTATAGTAAGGTTACACAGTAATAATCTGTACAAAAATATGTATAGTAAGGTTACACAGTAATAATCTTCTGAAAAAATATGTATAGTAAGGTTACACAGTAATAATCTGTACAAAAATATGTATAGTAAGGTTACACAGTAATAATCTGTACAAAAATATGTATAGTAAGGTTACACAGTAATAATCTGTACAAAAATATGTATAGTAAGGTTACACAGTAATAATCTGTACAAAAATATGTATAGTAAGGTTACACAGTAATAATCTGTACAAAAATATGTATAGTAAGGTTACACAGTAATAATCTGTACAAAAATATGTATAGTAAGGTTACACAGTAATAATCTGTACAAAAATATGTATAGTAAGGTTACACAGTAATAATCTGTACAAAAATATGTATAGTAAGGTTACACAGTAATAATCTGAACAAAAAAATATGTATAGTAAGGTTACACAGTAATAATCTGTAAAAAAAATATGTATAGTAAGGTTACACAGTAATAATCTGTACAAAAATATGTATAGTAAGGTTACACAGTAATAATCTGTACAAAAATATGTATAGTAAGGTTACACAGTAATAATCTGTACAAAAATATGTATAGTAAGGTTACACAGTAATAATCTGTACAAAAATATGTATAGTAAGGTTACACAGTAATAATCTGTACAAAAATATGTATAGTAAGGTTACACAGTAATAATCTGTACAAAAATATGTATAGTAAGGTTACACAGTAATAATCTGTACAAAAATATGTATAGTAAGGTTACACAGTCATAATCTGTATAAAAATATGTATAGTAAGGTTACACAGTAATAATCTGTACAAAAAAAATGTATAGTAAGGTTATATAGTAATAATCTGTAGAAAAATATGTAGAGTAAGGTTACACAGTAATAATCTGTACAAAAATATGTATAGTAAGGTTACACAGTAATAATCTGTACAAAAATATGTATAGTAAGGTTACACAGTAATAATCTGTACAAAAATATGTATAGTAAGGTTACACAGTAATAATCTGTACAAAAATATGTATAGTAAGGTTACACAGTAATAATCTGTACAAGAATATATGTATAGTAAGGTTACACAGTAATAATCTGTACAAAAATATGTATAGTAAGGTTACACAGTAATAATCTGTACAAAAATATGTATAGTAAGGTTACACAGTAATAATCTGTATAAAAATATGTATAGTAAGGTTACACAGCACTAACCTGTACAAAAATATGTATAGTAAGTTACACAGTTACACAGTAATAATCTGTACAAAAATATGTATAGTAAGGTTACACAGTAATAATCTGTACAAAAATATGTATAGTAAGGTTACACAGTAATAATCTGTACAAAAATATGTATAGTAAGGTTACACAGTAATAATCTGTAAAAAAATATGTATAGTAAGGTTACACAGTAATAATCTGTACAAAAATATGTATAGTAAGGTTACACAGTAATAATCTGTACAAAAATATGTATAGTAAGGTTACACAGTAATAATCTGTACAAAAAAATATGTATAGTAAGGTTACACAGTAATAATCTGTACAAAAATATGTATAGTAAGGTTACACAGTAATAATCTGTACAAAAATATGTATAGTAAGGTTACACAGTAATAATCTGTACAAAAATATGTATAGTAAGGTTACACAGTAATAATCTGTACAAAAATATGTATAGTAAGGTTACACAGTAATAATCTGTACAAAAATATGTATAGTAAGGTTACACAGTAATAATCTGTACAAAAATATGTATAGTAAGGTTACACAGTAATAATCTGTACAAAAATATGTATAGTAAGGTTACACAGTAATAATCTGTACAAAAAAATATGTATAGTAAGGTTACACAGTAATAATCTGTACAAAAATATGTATAGTAAGGTTACACAGTAATAATCTGTACAAAAATATGTATAGTAAGGTTACACAGTAATAATCTGTACAAAAATATGTATAGTAAGGTTACACAGTAATAATCTGTACAAAAATATGTATAGTAAGGTTACACAGTAATAATCTGTACAAAAATATGTATAGTAAGGTTACACAGTAATAATCTGTACAAAAATATGTATAGTAAGGTTACACAGTAATAATCTGTACAAAAATATGTATAGTAAGGTTACACAGTAATAATCTGTACAAAAATATGTATAGTAAGGTTACACAGTAATAATCTGTACAAAAATATTTAGAGTAAGGTTACACAGTGATAATATGTACAAAAGTATCTATAGTAAGGTTACACAGTAATAATCTGTACAAGAATATGTATAGTAAGGTTACACAGTAATAATCTGTACACAAAATATGTATAGTAAGGTTACACAGTAATAATCTGTTACACAGTAATACAAAAATATGTATAGTAAGGTTACACAGTAATAATCTGTACAAAAATATGTATAGTAAGGTTACACAGTAATAATCTGTACAAAAATATGTATAGTAAGGTTACACAGTAATAATCTGTACAAAAATATGTATAGTAAGGTTACACAGTAATAATCTGTACAAAAATATGTAGAGTAAGGTTACACAGTAATAATCTGTAATAACAAAAATATGTATAGTAAGGTTACACAGTGATAATATGTACAAAAGTATCTATAGTAAGGTTACACAGTAATAATCTGTACAAAAATATGTATAGTAAGGTTACACAGTAATAATCTGTACACAAATATTTATAGTAAGGTTACACAGTAATAATCTGTACAAAAATATGTATACAAAATATGTATAGTAAGGTTACACAGTAATAATCTGTACAAAAATATGTATAGTAAGGTTACACAGTAATAATCTGTACAAAAATATGTATAGTAAGGTTACACAGTAATAATCTGTACAAAAATATGTATAGTAAGGTTACACAGTAATAATCTGTACAAAAATATGTATAGTAAGGTTACACAGTAATAATCTGTACAAAAATATGTATAGTAAGGTTACACAGTAATAATCTGTACAAAAATATGTATAGTAAGGTTACACAGTAATAATCTGTACAAAAATATGTATAGTAAGGTTACACAGTAATAATCTGTACAAAATATGTATAGTAAGGTTACACAGTAATAATCTGTACAAAAATATGTATAGTAAGGTTACACAGTAATAATCTGTACAAAAATATGTATAGTAAGGTTACACAGTAATAATCTGTACAAAAATATGTATAGTAAGGTTACACAGTAATAATCTGAACAAAAATATGTATAGTAAGGTTACACAGTAATAATCTGTACAAAAATATGTATAGTAAGGTTACACAGTAATAATCTGTACAAAAATATGTATAGTAAGGTTACACAGTAATAATCTGTACAAAAATATGTATAGTAAGGTTACACAGTAATAATCTGTACAAAAATATGTATAGTAAGGTTACACAGTAATAATCTGTACAAAAATATGTATAGTAAGGTTACACAGTAAAAATCTGAAAAAAAAATATGTATAGTAAGGTTACACAGTAATAATCTGTACAAAAATATGTATAGTAAGGTTACACAGTAATAATCTGTACAAAAATATGTATAGTAAGGTTACACAGTAATAATCTGTACAAAAATATGTATAGTAAGGTTACACAGTAATAATCTGTACAAAAATATGTATAGTAAGGTTACACAGTAATAATCTGTACAAAAATATGTATAGTAAGGTTACACAGTAATAATCTGTACAAAAATATGTATAGTAAGGTTACACAGTAATAATCTGTACAAAAATATGTATAGTAAGGTTACACAGTAATAATCTGTACAAAAATATGTATAGTAAGGTTACACAGTAATAATCTGTACAAAAATATGTATAGTAAGGTTACACAGTAATAATCTGTACAAAAATATGTATAGTAAGGTTACACAGTAATAATCTGTACAAAAATATGTATAGTAAGGTTACACAGTAATAATCTGTACAAAAATATGTATAGTAAGGTTACACAGTAATAATCTGTACAAAAATATGTATAGTAAGGTTACACAGTAATAATCTGTACAAAAATATGTATAGTAAGGTTACACAGTAATAATCTGTACAAAAAATATGTATAGTAAGGTTACACAGTAATAATCTGTACAAAAAATATGTATAGTAAGGTTACACAGTAATAATCTGTACAAAAATATGTATAGTAAGGTTACACAGTAATAATCTGTACAAAAATATGTATAGTAAGGTTACACAGTAATAATCTGTACAAAAATATGTATAGTAAGGTTACACAGTAATAATCTGTACAAAAATATGTATAGTAAGGTTACACAGTAATAATCTGAACAAAAAATATGTATAGTAAGGTTACACAGTAATAATCTGTACAAAAATATGTATAGTAAGGTTACACAGTAATAATCTGTACAAAAATATGTATAGTAAGGTTACACAGTAATAATCTGTACAAAAATATGTATAGTAAGGTTACACAGTAATAATCTGTACAAAAATATGTATAGTAAGGTTACACAGTAATAATCTGTACAAAAATATGTATAGTAAGGTTACACAGTAATAATCTGTACAAAAATATGTATAGTAAGGTTACACAGTAATAATCTGTACAAAAATATGTATAGTAAGGTTACACAGTAATAATCTGTACAAAAATATGTATAGTAAGGTTACACAGTAATAATCTGTACAAAAATATGTATAGTAAGGTTACACAGTAATAATCTGTACAAAAATATGTATAGTAAGGTTACACAGTAATAATCTGTACAAAAATATGTATAGTAAGGTTACACAGTAATAATCTGTATAAAAATATGAATAGTAAGGTTACACAGTAATAATCTGTACAAAAATATGTATAGTAAGGTTACACAGTAATAATCTGTACAAAAATATGTATAGTAAGGTTACACAGTAATAATCTGTACAAAAATATGTATAGTAAGGTTACACAGTAATAATCTGTACAAAAATATGTATAGTAAGGTTACACAGTAATAATCTGTACAAAAATATGTATAGTAAGGTTACACAGTAATAATCTGTACAAAAAATATGTATAGTAAGGTTACACAGTAATAATCTGTACAAAAAATATGTATAGTAAGGTTACACAGTAATAATCTGTACAAAAATATGTATAGTAAGGTTACACAGTAATAATCTGTACAAAAATATGTATAGTAAGGTTATATAGTAATAATCTGTACAAAAATATGTATAGTAAGGTTACACAGTAATAATCTGTACAAAAATATGTATAGTAAGGTTACACAGTAATAATCTGTAAAAAAATATGTATAGTAAGGTTACACAGTAATAATCTGTACAAAAATATGTATAGTAAGGTTACACAGTAATAATCTGTACAAAAATATGTATAGTAAGGTTACACAGTAATAATCTGTACAAAAAATATGTATAGTAAGGTTACACAGTAATAATCTGTACAAAAATATGTATAGTAAGGTTACACAGTAATAATCTGTTACACAGTAATAAAAAAATATGTATAGTAAGGTTACACAGTAATAATCTGAAGAAAAATATGTTTAGTAGGGTTGCACAGTAATAATCTGTATAAAAATATGTATAGTAAGGTTACACAGTAGTAATCTGTACAAGAATATATATAGTAAGGTTACACAGTAATAATCTGTACAAAAATATGTAATAAGGTTACTGTAATAATCTGTACAAAAATATGTATAGTAAGGTTACACAGTAATAATCTGTACAAAAATATGTATAGTAAGGTTACACAGTAATAATCTGTACAAAAAATATGTATAGTAAGGTTACACAGTAATAATCTGTACAAAAATATGTATAGTAAAAAATATGTATAGTAAGGTTACACAGTAATAATCTGTACAAAAATATGTATAGTAAGGTTACACAGTAATAATCTGTACAAAAATATGTATAGTAAGGTTACACAGTAATAATCTGTACAAAAATATGTATAGTAAGGTTACACAGTAATAATCTGTACAAAAATATGTATAGTAAGGTTACACAGTAATAATCTGTACAAAAATATGTATAGTAAGGTTACACAGTAATAATCTGTACAAAAATATGTATAGTAAGGTTACACAGTAATAATCTGTACAAAAATATGTATAGTAAGGTTACACAGTAATAATCTGTACAAAAATATGTATAGTAAGGTTACACAGTAATAATCTGTACAAAAATATGTATAGTAAGGTTACACAGTAATAATCTGTACAAAAAATATGTATAGTAAGGTTACACAGTAATAATCTGTACAAAAATATGTATAGTAAGGTTACACAGTAATAATCTGTACAAAAATATGTATAGTAAGGTTACACAGTAATAATCTGTACAAAAATATGTATAGTAAGGTTACACAGTAATAATCTGTACAAAAAATATGTATAGTAAGGTTACACAGTAATAATCTGTACAAAAATATGTATAGTAAGGTTACACAGTAATAATCTGTACAAAAATATGTATAGTAAGGTTACACAGTAATAATCTGTACAAAAATATGTATAGTAAGGTTACACAGTAATAATCTGTAAAAAAATATGTATAGTAAGGTTACACAGTAATAATCTGTACAAAAATATGTATAGTAAGGTTACACAGTAATAATCTGTACAAAAATATGTATAGTAAGGTTACACAGTAATAATCTGTACAAAAATATGTATAGTAAGGTTACACAGTAATAATCTGTACAAAAATATGTATAGTAAGGTTACACAGTAATAATCTGTACAAAAATATGTATAGTAAGGTTACACAGTAATAATCTGTACAAAAATATGTATAGTAAGGTTACACAGTAATAATCTGTACAAAAATATGTATAGTAAGGTTACACAGTAATAATCTGTACAAAAATATGTATAGTAAGGTTACACAGTAATAATCTGTACAAAAAAAATGTAGAGTAAGGTTATATAGTAATAATCTGTAGAAAAATATGTAGAGTAAGGTTACACAGTAAAAATCTGTACAAAAATATGTATAGTAAGGTTACACAGTAATAATCTGTACAAAAATATGTATAGTAAGGTTACACAGTAATAATCTGTACAAAAATATGTATAGTAAGGTTACACAGTAATAATCTGTACAAAATATGTATAGTAAGGTTACACAGTAATAATCTGTACAAAAATATGTATAGTAAGGTTACACAGTAATAATCTGTACAAAAATATGTATAGTAAGGTTACACAGTAATAATCTGTACAAAAAATATGTATAGTAAGGTTACACAGTAATAATCTGTACAAAAAATATGTATAGTAAGGTTACACAGTAATAATCTGTACAAAAATAAAAAATATGTATAGTAAGGTTACACAGTAATAATCTGTACAAAAATATGTATAGTAAGGTTACACAGTAATAATCTGTACAAAAATATGTATAGTAAGGTTACACAGTAATAATCTGTACAAAAAATATGTATAGTAAGGTTACACAGTAATAATCTGTACAAAAATATGTATAGTAAGGTTACACAGTAATAATCTGTACAAAAATATGTATAGTAAGGTTACACAGTAATAATCTGTACAAAAATATGTATAGTAAGGTTACACAGTAATAATCTGTACAAAAATATGTATAGTAAGGTTACACAGTAATAATCTGTACAAAAATATGTATAGTAAGGTTACACAGTAATAATCTGTACAAAAATATGTATAGTAAGGTTACACAGTAATAATCTGTACAAAAATATGTATAGTAAGGTTACACAGTAATAATCTGTACAAAAATATGTATAGTAAGGTTACACAGTAATAATCTGTACAAAAATATGTATAGTAAGGTTACACAGTAATAATCTGTACACAGTAAAAATATGTATAGTAAGGTTACACAGTAATAACCTGTACAAAAATATGTATAGTAAGGTTACACAGTAATAATCTGTAAAAAAATATGTATAGTAAGGTTACACAGTAATAATCTGTACAAAAATATGTATAGTAAGGTTACACAGTAATAATCTGTACAAAAATATGTATAGTAAGGTTACACAGTAATAATCTGTACAAAAATATGTATAGTAAGGTTACACAGTAATAATCTGTACAAAAAAATTTATAGTAAGGCTACACAGCAATAATCTTTACAAAAATATGTATAGTAAGGTTACACAGTAATAATCTGTACAAAAATATGTATAGTAAGGTTACACAGTAATAATCTGTACAAAAATATGTATAGTAACGTTACAAAGTAATAATCTGTACAAAAATATGTATAGTAAGGTTACACAGTAATAATCTGTACAAAAATATGTATAGTAAGGTTACACAGTAATAATCTGTACAAAAATATGTATAGTAAGGTTACACAGTAATAATCTGTACAAAAATATGTATAGTAAGGTTACACAGTAATAATCTGTACAAAAATATGTATAGTAAGGTTACACAGTAATAATCTGTACAAAAATATGTATAGTAAGGTTACACAGTAATAATCTGTACAAAAATATGTATAGTAAGGTTACACAGTAATAATCTGTACAAAAAAATATGTATAGTAAGGTTACACAGTAATAATCTGTACAAAAAATATGTATAGTAAGGTTACACAGTAATAATCTGTACAAAAATATGTATAGTAAGGTTACACAGTAATAATCTGTACAAAAATATGTATAGTAAGGTTACACAGTAATAATCTGTACAAAAAAATATGTATAGTAAGGTTACACAGTAATAATCTGTACAAAAATATGTATAGTAAGGTTACACAGTAATAATCTGTACAAAAATATGTATAGTAAGGTTACACAGTAATAATCTGTACAAAAATATGTATAGTAAGGTTACACAGTAATAATCTGTACAAAAATATGTATAGTAAGGTTACACAGTAATAATCTGTACAAAAATATGTATAGTAAGGTTACACAGTAATAATCTGTACAAAAATATGTATAGTAAGGTTACACAGTAATAATCTGTACAAAAATATGTATAGTAAGGTTACACAGTAATAATCTGTACAAAAATATGTATAGTAAGGTTACACAGTAATAATCTGTACAAAAATATGTATAGTAAGGTTACACAGTAATAATCTGTACAAAAATATGTATAGTAAGGTTACACAGTAATAATCTGTACAAAAATATGTATAGTAAGGTTACACAGTAATAATCTGTACAAAAAATATGTATAGTAAGGTTACACAGTAATAATCTGTACAAAAAATATGTATAGTAAGGTTACACAGTAATAATCTGTACAAAAATATGTATAGTAAGGTTACACAGTAATAATCTGTACAAAAATATGTATAGTAAGGTTACACAGTAATAATCTGTACAAAAAAAAAATATGTATAGTAAGGTTACACAGTAATAATCTGTACAAAAAATATGTATAGTAAGGTTACACAGTAATAATCTGTACAAAAATATGTATAGTAAGGTTACACAGTAATAATCTGTACAAAAATAAAAATATGTATAGTAAGGTTACACAGTAATAATCTGTACAAAAAATATGTATAGTAAGGTTACACAGTAATAATCTGTATAAAAATATGTATAGTAAGGTTACACAGTAATAATCTGTACAAAAATATGTATAGTAAGGTTACACAGTAATAATCTGTACAAAAATATGTATAGTAAGGTTACACAGTAATAATCTGTACAAAAATATGTATAGTAAGGTTACACAGTAATAATCTGTACAAAAATATGTATAGTAAGGTTACACAGTAATAATCTGTACAAAAATATGTATAGTAAGGTTACACAGTAATAATCTGTACAAAAATATGTATAGTAAGGTTACACAGTAATAATCTGTACAAAATATGTATAGTAAGGTTACACAGTAATAATCTGTACAAAAATATGTATAGTAAGGTTACACAGTAATAATCTGTACAAAAATATGTATAGTAAGGTTACACAGTAATAATCTGTACAAAAATATGTATAGTAAGGTTACACAGTAATAATCTGTACAAAAATATGTATAGTAAGGTTACACAGTAATAATCTGTACAAAAATATGTATAGTAAGGTTACACAGTAATAATCTGTACAAAAATATGTATAGTAAGGTTACACAGTAATAATCTGTACAAAAAAATATGTATAGTAAGGTTACACAGTAATAATCTGTACAAAAAATATGTATAGTAAGGTTACACAGTAATAATCTGTACAAAAATATGTATAGTAAGGTTACACAGTAATAATCTGTACAAAAAATATGTATAGTAAGGTTACACAGTAATAATCTGTACAAAAATATGTATAGTAAGGTTACACAGTAATAATCTGTACAAAAATATGTATAGTAAGGTTACACAGTAATAATCTGTACAAAAATATGTATAGTAAGGTTACACAGTAATAATCTGTACAAAAATATGTATAGTAAGGTTACACAGTAATAATCTGTACAAAAATATGTATAGTAAGGTTACACAGTAATAATTTGTACAAAAATATGTATAGTAAGTTTACACAGCACTAACCTGTTCAAAAATATGTACAGTAAGGTTACACAGTAATAATGTACAAAAATATGTATAGTAAGGTTACACAGCAATAATCTGTAAAAAATATGTATAGTAAGGTTACACAGTAATAATCTGTACAAAAATATGTATAGTAAGGTTACACAGTAATAATCTGTACAAAAATATGTATAGTAAGGTTACACAGTAATAATCTGTACAAAAATATGTATAGTAAGGTTACACAGTAATAATCTGTACAAAAATATGTATAGTAAGGTTACACAGTAATAATCTGTACAAAAATATGTATAGTAAGGTTACACAGTAATAATCTGTACAAAAATATGTATAGTAAGGTTACACAGTAATAATCTGTACAAAAATATGTATAGTAAGGTTACACAGTAATAATCTGTACAAAAATATGTATAGTAAGGTTACACAGTAATAATCTACACAGTAATAATCAAAAATATGTATAGTAAGGTTACACAGTAATAATCTGTACAAAAATATGTATAGTAAGGTTACACAGTAATAATCTGTACAAAAATATGTATAGTAAGGTTACACAGTAATAATCTGAACAAAAAATATGTATAGTAAGGTTACACAGTAATAATCTGTACAAAAATATGTATAGTAAGGTTACACAGTAATAATCTGTACAAAAATATGTATAGTAAGGTTACACAGTAATAATCTGTACAAAAATATGTATAGTAAGGTTACACAGTAATAATCTGTACAAAAATATGTATAGTAAGGTTACACAGTAATAATCTGTACAAAAAAATATGTAATAGTAAGGTTACACAGTAATAATCTGTACAAAAATATGTATAGTAAGGTTACACAGTAATAATCTGTACAAAAATATGTATAGTAAGGTTACACAGTAATAATCTGTACACAGTAAAAATATGTATAGTAAGGTTACACAGTAATAATCTGTACAAAAATATGTATAGTAAGGTTACACAGTAATAATCTGTACAAAAATATGTATAGTAAGGTTACACAGTAATAATCTGTACAAAAATATGTATAGTAAGGTTACACAGTAATAATCTGTACAAAAATATGTATAGTAAGGTTACACAGTAATAATCTGTACAAAAATATGTATAGTAAGGTTACACAGTAATAATCTGTACAAAAAATATGTATAGTAAGGTTACACAGTAATAATCTGTAAAAAAATATGTATAGTAAGGTTACACAGTAATAATCTGTACAAAAATATGTATAGTAAGGTTACACAGTAATAATCTGTAATAACAAAAATATGTATAGTAAGGTTACACAGTAATAATCTGTACAAAAATATGTATAGTAAGGTTACACAGTAATAATCTGTACAAAAATATGTATAGTAAGGTTACACAGTAATAATCTGTACAAAAATATGTATAGTAAGGTTACACAGTAATAATCTGTACAAAAATATGTATAGTAAGGTTACACAGTAATAATCTGTACAAAAATATGTATAGTAAGGTTACACAGTAATAATCTGTACAAAAATATGTATAGTAAGGTTACACAGTAATAATCTGTACAAAAATATGTATAGTAAGGTTACACAGTAATAATCTGTACAAAAATATGTATAGTAAGGTTACACAGTAATAATCTGTACAAAAATATGTATAGTAAGGTTACACAGTAATAATCTGTACAAAAATATGTATAGTAAGGTTACACAGTAATAATCTGAACAAAAATATGTATAGTAAGGTTACACAGTAATAATCTGTACAAAAATATGTATAGTAAGGTTACACAGTAATAATCTGTACAAAAATATGTATAGTAAGGTTACACAGTAATAATCTGTACAAAAATATGTATAGTAAGGTTACACAGTAATAATCTGTACAAAAATATGTATAGTAAGGTTACACAGTAATAATCTGTACAAAAATATGTATAGTAAGGTTACACAGTAATAATCTGTACAAAAATATAGTATAGTAAGGTTACACAGTAATAATCTGTATAGTAAAAAATATGTATAGTAAGGTTACACAGTAATAATCTGTACAAAAATATGTATAGTAAGGTTACACAGTAATAATCTGTACAAAATATGTATAGTAAGGTTACACAGTAATAATCTGTACAAAAAATATGTATAGTAAGGTTACACAGTAATAATCTGTACAAAAATATGTATAGTAAGGTTACACAGTAATAATCTGTACAAAAAAATATGTATAGTAAGGTTACACAGTAATAATCTGTAATAAAAAAATATGTATAGTAAGGTTACACAGTAATAATCTGTACAAAAATATTTATAGTAAGGTTACACAGTAATAATATGTAAAAAAGTATGTATAGTAAGGTTACACAGTAATAATCTGTACAAAAATATGTATAGTAAGGTTACACAGTAATAATCTGTACAAAAATATGTATAGTAAGGTTACACAGTAATAATCTGTACAAAAATATGTATAGTAAGGTTACACAGTAATAATCTGTACAAAAATATGTATAGTAAGGTTACACAGTAATAATCTGTACAAAAATATGTATAGTAAGGTTACACAGTAATAATCTGTACAAAAATATGTATAGTAAGGTTACACAGTAATAATCTGTACAAAAATATGTATAGTAAGGTTACACAGTAATAATCTGTACAAAAATATGTATAGTAAGGTTACACAGTAATAATCTGTACAAAAATATGTATAGTAAGGTTACACAGTAATAATCTGTACAAAAATATGTATAGTAAGGTTACACAGTAATAATCTGTACAAAAATATGTATAGTAAGGTTACACAGTAATAATCTGTACAAAAATATGTATAGTAAGGTTACACAGTAATAATCTGTACAAAAATATGTATAGTAAGGTTACACAGTAATAATCTGTACAAAAATATGTATAGTAAGGTTACACAGTAATAATCTGTACAAAAAAAAATATGTATAGTAAGGTTACACAGTAATAATCTGTAGAAAAATATGTATAGTAAGGTTACACAGTAATAATCTGAACAAAAATATGTATAGTAAGGTTACACAGTAATAATCTGTACAAAAATATGTATAGTAAGGTTACACAGTAATAATCTGTACAAAAAATATGTATAGTAAGGTTACACAGTAATAATCTGTACAAAAATATGTATAGTAAGGTTACACAGTAATAATCTGTACAAAAATATGTATAGTAAGGTTACACAGTAATAATCTGTACAAAAATATGTATAGTAAGGTTACACAGTAATAATCTGTACAAAAATATGTATAGTAAGGTTACACAGTAATAATCTGTACAAAAATATGTATAGTAAGGTTACACAGTAATAATCTGTACAAAAATATGTATAGTAAGGTTACACAGTAATAATCTGTACAAAAATATGTATAGTAAGGTTACACAGTAATAATCTGTACAAAAATATGTATAGTAAGGTTACACAGTAATAATCTGTACAAAAATATGTATAGTAAGGTTACACAGTAATAATCTGTACAAAAATATGTATAGTAAGGTTACACAGTAATAATCTGTACAAAAATATGTATAGTAAGGTTACACAGTAATAATCTGTACAAAAATATGTATAGTAAGGTTACACAGTAATAATCTGTACAAAAAAATATGTATAGTAAGGTTACACAGTAATAATCTGTACAAAAATATGTATAGTAAGGTTACACAGTAATAATCTGTACAAAAATATGTATAGTAAGGTTACACAGTAATAATCTGTACAAAAATATGTATAGTAAGGTTACACAGTAATAATCTGTACAAAAAATATGTATAGTAAGGTTACACAGTAATAATCTGTACAAAAATATGTATAGTAAGGTTACACAGTAATAATCTGTACAAAAATATGTATAGTAAGGTTACACAGTAATAATCTGTACAAAAATATGTATAGTAAGGTTACACAGTAATAATCTGTACAAAAATATGTATAGTAAGGTTACACAGTAATAATCTGTACAAAAATATGTATAGTAAGGTTACACAGTAATAATCTGTACAAAAATATGTATAGTAAGGTTACACAGTAATAATCTGTACAAAAATATGTATAGTAAGGTTACACAGTAATAATCTGTACAAAAATATGTATAGTAAGGTTACACAGTAATAATCTGTACAAAAATATGTATAGTAAGGTTACACAGTAATAATCTGTACAAAAATATGTATAGTAAGGTTACACAGTAATAATCTGTACAAAAAATATGTATAGTAAGGTTACACAGTAATAATCTGTACAAAAATATGTATAGTAAGGTTACACAGTAATAATCTGTACAAAAATATGTATAGTAAGGTTACACAGTAATAATCTGTACAAAAATATGTATAGTAAGGTTACACAGTAATAATCTGTACAAAAATATGTATAGTAAGGTTACACAGTAATAATCTGTACAAAAAATATGTATAGTAAGGTTACACAGTAATAATCTGTACAAAAATATGTATAGTAAGGTTACACAGTAATAATCTGTACAAAAAATATGTATAGTAAGGTTACACAGTAATAATCTGTACAAAAATATGTATAGTAAGGTTACACAGTAATAATCTGTACAAAAATATGTATAGTAAGGTTACACAGTAATAATCTGTACAAAAATATGTATAGTAAGGTTACACAGTAATAATCTGTACAAAAATATGTATAGTAAGGTTACACAGTAATAATCTGTACAAAAATATGTATAGTAAGGTTACACAGTAATAATCTGTACAAAAATATGTATAGTAAGGTTACACAGTAATAATCTGTACAAAAATATGTATAGTAAGGTTACACAGTAATAATCTGTACAAAAATATGTATAGTAAGGTTACACAGTAATAATCTGTATAAAAATATGAATAGTAAGGTTACACAGTAATAATCTGTATCTGTAAAAAAAATATGTATAGTAAGGTTACACAGTAATAATCTGTACAAAAATATGTATAGTAAGGTTACACAGTAATAATCTGTACAAAAATATGTATAGTAAGGTTACACAGTAATAATCTGTACAAAAAATATGTATAGTAAGGTTACACAGTAATAATCTGTACAAAAATATGTATAGTAAGGTTACACAGTAATAATCTGAAAAAAATATGTATAGTAAGGTTACACAGTAATAATCTGTACAAAAATATGAATAGTAAGGTTACACAGTAATAATCTATACAAATATATGTATAGTAAGGTTACACAGTAATAATCAAAAATATGTATAGTAAGGTTACACAGTAATAATCTGTACAAAAATATGTATAGTAAGGTTACACAGTAATAATCTGTACAAAAATATGTATAGTAAGGTTACACAGTAATAATCTGTACAAAAAATATGTATAGTAAGGTTACACAGTAATAATCTGTACAAAAATATGTATAGTAAGGTTACACAGTAATAATCTGTACAAAAATATGTATAGTAAGGTTACACAGTAATAATCTGTACAAAAAATATGTATAGTAAGGTTACACAGTAATAATCTGTACAAAAATATGTATAGTAAGGTTACACAGTAATAATCTGTAAAAAAATATGTATAGTAAGGTTACACAGTAATAATCTGTACAAAAAAATATGTATAGTAAGGTTACACAGTAATAATCTGTACAAAAATATGTATAGTAAGGTTACACAGTAATAATCTGTACAAAAATATGTATAGTAAGGTTACACAGTAATAATCTGTACAAAAAATATGTATAGTAAGGTTACACAGTAATAATCTGTACAAAAAATATGTATAGTAAGGTTACACAGTAATAATCTGTACAAAAATATGTATAGTAAGGTTACACAGTAATAATCTGTACAAAAAATATGTATAGTAAGGTTACACAGTAATAATCTGTACAAAAATATGTATAGTAAGGTTACACAGTAATAATCTGTACAAAAATATGTATAGTAAGGTTACACAGTAATAATCTGTACAAAAATATGTATAGTAAGGTTACACAGTAATAATCTGTACAAAAATATGTATAGTAAGGTTACACAGTAATAATCTGTACAAAAATATGTATAGTAAGGTTACACAGTAATAATCTGTACAAAAATATGTATAGTAAGGTTACACAGTAATAATCTGTACAAAAATATGTATAGTAAGGTTACACAGTAATAATCTGTACAAAAATATGTATAGTAAGGTTACACAGTAATAATCTGTACAAAAATATGTATAGTAAGGTTACACAGTAATAATCTGTACAAAAATATGTATAGTAAGGTTACACAGTAATAATCTGTACAAAAATATGTATAGTAAGGTTACACAGTAATAATCTGTACAAAAATATGTATAGTAAGGTTACACAGTAATAATCTGTACAAAAATATGTATAGTAAGTAAGGTTACACAGTAATAATCTGTACAAAAATATGTATAGTAAGGTTACACAGTAATAATCTGTACAAAAAAATATGTATAGTAAGGTTACACAGTAATAATCTGTACAAAAATATGTATAGTAAGGTTACACAGTAATAATCTGTACAAAAATATGTATAGTAAGGTTACACAGTAATAATCTGTACAAAAATATGTATAGTAAGGTTACACAGTAATAATCTGTACAAAAAATATGTATAGTAAGGTTACACAGTAATAATCTGTACAAAAATATGTATAGTAAGGTTACACAGTAATAATCTGTACAAAAATATGTATAGTAAGGTTACACAGTAATAATCTGTACAAAAATATGTATAGTAAGGTTACACAGTAATAATCTGTACAAAAATATGTATAGTAAGGTTACACAGTAATAATCTGTACAAAAAATATGTATAGTAAGGTTACACAGTAATAATCTGTACAAAAATATGTATAGTAAGGTTACACAGTAATAATCTGTACAAAAATATGTATAGTAAGGTTACACAGTAATAATCTGTACAAAAATATGTATAGTAAGGTTACACAGTAATAATCTGTACAAAAAATATGTATAGTAAGGTTACACAGTAATAATCTGTACAAAAATATGTATAGTAAGGTTACACAGTAATAATCTGTACAAAAATATGTATAGTAAGGTTACACAGTAATAATCTGTACAAAAATATGTATAGTAAGGTTACACAGTAATAATCTGTACAAAAAATATGTATAGTAAGGTTACACAGTAATAATCTGTACAAAAATATGTATAGTAAGGTTACACAGTAATAATCTGTACAAAAATATGTATAGTAAGGTTACACAGTAATAATCTGTACAAAAAATATGTATAGTAAGGTTACACAGTAATAATCTGTACAAAAATATGTATAGTAAGGTTACACAGTAATAATCTGTACAAAAATATGTATAGTAAGGTTACACAGTAATAATCTGTACAAAAATATGTATAGTAAGGTTACACAGTAATAATCTGTACAAAAATATGTATAGTAAGGTTACACAGTAATAATCTGTACAAAAAATATGTATAGTAAGGTTACACAGTAATAATCTGTACAAAAATATGTATAGTAAGGTTACACAGTAATAATCTGTACAAAAATATGTATAGTAAGGTTACACAGTAATAATCTGTACAAAAAATATGTATAGTAAGGTTACACAGTAATAATCTGTACAAAAATATGTATAGTAAGGTTACACAGTAATAATCTGTACAAAAATATGTATAGTAAGGTTACACAGTAATAATCTGTACAAAAATATGTATAGTAAGGTTACACAGTAATAATCTGTACAAAAATATGTATAGTAAGGTTACACAGTAATAATCTACACAAAAATATTTATAGTAAGGTTACACAGTGATAATATGTACAAAAATATGTATAGTAAGGTTACACAGTAATAATCTGTACAAAAATATGTATAGTAAGGTTACACAGTAATAATCTGTACAAAAATATGTATAGTAAGGTTACACAGTAATAATCTGTACAAAAAATATGTATAGTAAGGTTACACAGTAATAATCTGTACAAAAATATGTATAGTAAGGTTACACAGTAATAATCTGTACAAAAATATGTATAGTAAGGTTACACAGTAATAATCTGTACAAAAATATGTATAGTAAGGTTACACAGTTACAAAAATATGTATAGTAAGGTTACACAGTAATAATCTGTACAAAAATATGTATAGTAAGGTTACACAGTAATAATCTGAACAAAAATATGTATAGTAAGGTTACACAGTAATAATCTGTACAAAAATATGTATAGTAAGGTTACACAGTAATAATCTGTACAAAAAATATGTATAGTAAGGTTACACAGTAATAATCTGTACAACAAAAATATGTATAGTAAGGTTACACAGTGATAATATGTACAAAAGTATGTATAGTAAGGTTACACAGTAATAATCTGTAAAAAAAATATGTATAGTAAGGTTACACAGTAATAATCTGTAGAAAAATATGTATAGTAAGGTTACACAGTAATAATCTGTACAAAAATATGTATAGTAAGGTTACACAGTAATAATCTGTACAAAAAAATATGTATAGTAAGGTTATATAGTAATAATCTGTAGAAAAATATGTAGAGTAAGGTTACACAGTAATAATCTGTACAAAAATATGTATAGTAAGGTTACACAGTAATAATCTGTAGTAATAATCTGTAAAAATATGTATAGTAAGGTTACACAGTAATAATCTGTACAAAAAATATGTATAGTAAGGTTACACAGTAATAATCTGTACAAAAATATGTATAGTAAGGTTACACAGTAATAATCTGTACAAAAATATGTATAGTAAGGTTACACAGTAATAATCTGTACAAAAATATGTATAGTAAGGTTACACAGTAATAATCTGTACAAAAATATGTATAGTAAGGTTACACAGTAATAATCTGTACAAAAATATGTATAGTAAGGTTACACAGTAATAATCTGTACAAAAATATGTATAGTAAGGTTACACAGTAATAATCTGTACAAAAATATGTATAGTAAGGTTACACAGCAATAATCTGTACAAAAATATGTATAGTAAGGTTACACAGTAATAATCTGTACAAAAATATGTATAGTAAGGTTACACAGTAATAATCTGTAGAAAAATATGTATAGTAACGTTACACAGTAATAATCTGTACAAAAATATGTATAGTAAGGTTACACAGTAATAATCTGTACAAAAATATGTATAGTAAGGTTACACAGTAATAATCTGTACAAAAATATGTATAGTAAGGTTACACAGTAATAATCTGTACAAAAAATATGTATAGTAAGGTTACACAGTAATAATCTGTAAAAAAATATGTATAGTAAGGTTACACAGTAATAATCTGTACAAAAATATGTATAGTAAGGTTACACAGTAATAATCTGTACAAAAATATGTATAGTAAGGTTACACAGTAATAATCTGTACAAAAATATGTATAGTAAGGTTACACAGTAATAATCTGTACAAAAAATATGTATAGTAAGGTTACACAGTAATAATCTGTTACACAGTAATAACAAAAATATGTATAGTAAGGTTACACAGTAATAATCTGTACAAAAATATGTATAGTAAGGTTACACAGTAATAATCTGTAAAAAAATATGTATAGTAAGGTTACACAGTAATAATCTGTACAAAAATATGTATAGTAAGGTTACACAGTAATAATCTGTACAAAAATATGTATAGTAAGGTTACACAGTAATAATCTGTACAAAAATATGTATAGTAAGGTTACACAGTAATAATCTGTACAAAAATATGTATAGTAAGGTTACACAGTAATAATCTGTACAAAAATATGTATAGTAAGGTTACACAGTAATAATCTGTACAAAAATATGTATAGTAAGGTTACACAGTAATAATCTGTACAAAAAATATGTATAGTAAGGTTACACAGTAATAATCTGTACAAAAATATGTATAGTAAGGTTACACAGTAATAATCTGTACAAAAATATGTATAGTAAGGTTACACAGTAATAATCTGTACAAAAATATGTATAGTAAGGTTACACAGTAATAATCTGTACAAAAATATGTATAGTAAGGTTACACAGTAATAATCTGTACAAAAGTATGTATAGTAAGGTTACACAGTAATAATCTAAAAAAAATATGTATAGTAAGGTTACACAGCACTAACGTGTACAAAAAAAAGTATAATAAAGTTACACAGTAATAATCTGTAAAAAAATATGTATAGTAAGTATAGTAAGGTTACACAGTAATAATCTGTACAAAAATATGTATAGTAAGGTTACACAGTAATAATCTGTACAAAAATATGTATAGTAAGGTTACACAGTAATAATCTGTACAAAAATATGTATAGTAAGGTTACACAGTAATAATCTGTACAAAAATATGTATAGTAAGGTTACACAGTAATAATCTGTACAAAAATATGTATAGTAAGGTTACACAGTAATAATCTGTACAAAAATATGTATAGTAAGGTTACACAGTAATAATCTGTACAAAAAAATATGTATAGTAAGGTTACACAGTAATAATCTGTACAAAAAATATGTATAGTAAGGTTACACAGTAATAATCTGTACAAAAATATGTATAGTAAGGTTACACAGTAATAATCTGTACAAAAATATGTATAGTAAGGTTACACAGTAATAATCTGTACAAAAATATGTATAGTAAGGTTACACAGTAATAATCTGTACAAAAATATGTATAGTAAGGTTACACAGTAATAATCTGTACAAAAATATGTATAGTAAGGTTACACAGTAATAATCTGTACAAAAATATGTATAGTAAGGTTACACAGTAATAATCTGTACAAGAATATGTATAGTAAGGTTACACAGTAATAATCTGTACAAGAATATGTATAGTAAGGTTACACAGCAATAATCTGTAAAAAATATGTATAGTAAGGTTACACAGTAATAATCTGTACAAAAATATGTATAGTAAGGTTACACAGTAATAATCTGTACAAAAATATGTATAGTAAGGTTACACAGTAATAATCTGTATAAAAATATGAATAGTAAGGTTACACAGTAATAATCTGAACAACAATATGTATAGTAAGGTTACACAGTAATAATCTGTACAAAAAAAATGTAGAGTAAGGTTATATAGTAATAATCTGTACAAAAATATGTATAGTAAGGTTACACAGTAATAATCTGTACAAAAATATGTATAGTAAGGTTACAAAGTAATAATCTGTACAAAATATGTATAGTAAGGTTACACAGTAAAAATATGTATAGTAAGGTTACACAGTAATAATCTGTACAAAAAATATGTATAGTAAGGTTACACAGTAATAATCTGTACAAAAATATGTATAGTAAGGTTACACAGTAATAATCTGTACAAAAATATGTATAGTAAGGTTACACAGTAATAATCTGTACAAAAATATGTATAGTAAGGTTACACAGTAATAATCTGTACAAAAAATATGTATAGTAAGGTTACACAGTAATAATCTGTACAAAAATATGTATAGTAAGGTTACACAGTAATAATCTGTACAAAAATATGTATAGTAAGGTTACACAGTAATAATCTGTACAAAAATATGTATAGTAAGGTTACACAGTAATAATCTGTACAAAAAATATGTATAGTAAGGTTACACAGTAATAATCTGTACACAAAATATGTATAGTAAGGTTACACAGTAATAATCTGTAAAAAATATGTATAGTAAGGTTACACAGTAATAATCTGTACAAAAATATGTATAGTAAGGTTACACAGTAATAATCTGTACAAAAAATATGTATAGTAAGGTTACACAGTAATAATCTGTACAAAAATATGTATAGTAAGGTTACACAGTAATAATCTGTACAAAAATATGTATAGTAAGGTTACACAGTAATAATCTGTACAAAAATATGTATAGTAAGGTTACACAGTAATAATCTGAACTAAAAATATGTATAGTAAGGTTACACAGTAATAATCTGTACAAAAATATGTATAGTAAGGTTACACAGTAATAATCTGTACAAAAATATGTATAGTAAGGTTACACAGTAATAATCTGTACAAAAATATGTATAGTAAGGTTACACAGTAATAATCTGTACAAAAATATGTATAGTAAGGTTACACAGTAATAATCTGTAACTGTACAAAAATATGTATAGTAAGGTTACACAGTAATAATCTACACAAAAATATGTATAGTAAGGTTACACAGTAATAATCTGTACAAAAATATGTATAGTAAGGTTACACAGTAATAATCTGTACAAAAATATGTATAGTAAGGTTACACAGTAATAATCTGTACAAAAATATGTATAGTAAGGTTACACAGTAATAATCTGTACAAAAAATATGTATAGTAAGGTTACACAGTAATAATCTGTACAAAAATATGTATAGTAAGGTTACACAGTAATAATCTGTACAAAAATATGTATAGTAAGGTTACACAGTAATAATCTGTAAGGTTACACAAAAATATGTATAGTAAGGTTACACAGTAATAATCTGTACAAAAATATGTATAGTAAGGTTACACAGTAATAATCTAAACAAAAATATGTATAGTAAGGTTACACAGTAATAATCTGTACAAAAATATGTATAGTAAGGTTACACAGTAATAATCTGTACAAAAAATATGTATAGTAAGGTTACACAGTAATAATCTGTATAAAAATATGAATAGTAAGGTTACACAGTAATAATCTGAACAAAAATATGTATAGTAAGGTTACACAGTAATAATCTGTACAAAAAAAATCTATAGTAAGGTTACACAGTAATAATCTGTACAAAAATATTTAGAGTAAGGTTACACAGTAATAATATGTACAAAAATATGTATAGTAAGGTTACACAGTAATAATCTGTACAAAAATATGTATAGTAAGGTTACACAGTAATAATCTGTAAAAAATATGTATAGTAAGGTTACACAGTAATAATCTGTACAAAAAATATGTATAGTAAGGTTACACAGTAATAATCTGTACAAAAATATGTATAGTAAGGTTACACAGTAATAATCTGTACAAAAATATGTATAGTAAGGTTACACAGTAATAATCTGAACAAAAATATGTATAGTAAGGTTACACAGTAATAATCTGTACAAAAATATGTATAGTAAGGTTACACAGTAATAATCTGTACAAAAATATGTATAGTAAGGTTACACAGTAATAATCTGTACAAAAATATGTATAGTAAGGTTACACAGTAATAATCTGTACAAAAATATGTATAGTAAGGTTACACAGTAATAATCTGAACAAAAATATGTATAGTAAGGTTACACAGTAATAATCTGTACAAAAATATGTATAGTATGTAATAGTAAGGTTACACAGTAATAATCTGTACAAAAATATGTATAGTAAGGTTACACAGTAATAATCTGTACAAAAAATATGAATAGTAAGGTTACACAGCAATAATCTTTAAAAAATATGTATAGTAAGGTTACACAGTAATAATCTGTACAAAAATATGTATAGTAAAGTTACACAGTAATAATCTGTAGAAAAATATGTATAGTAACGTTACAAAGTAATAATCTGTACAAAAATATTTATAGTAAGGTTACACAGTAATAATCTGTACAAAAATATGTATAGTAAGGTTACACAGTAATAATCTGTACAAAAATATGTATAGTAAGGTTACACAGTAATAATCTGTACAAAAATATGTATAGTAAGGTTACACAGTAATAATCTGTACAAAAATATGTATAGTAAGGTTACACAGTAATAATCTGTACAAAAATATGTATAGTAAGGTTACACAGTAATAAGTACAAAAAATATGTAAGTCTGTACAGTAAAAATATGTACAAAAATATGTATAGTAAGGTTACACAGTAATAATCTGTACAAAAATATGTATAGTAAGGTTACACAGTAATAATCTGTACAAAAAAATATGTATAGTAAGGTTACACAGTAATAATCTGTACAAAAATATGTATAGTAAGGTTACACAGTAATAATCTGTACAAAAATATGTATAGTAAGGTTACACAGTAATAATCTGTACAAAAATATGTATAGTAAGGTTACACAGTAATAATCTGTACAAAAATATGTATAGTAAGGTTACACAGTAATAATCTGTACAAAAATATGTATAGTAAGGTTACACAGTAATAATCTGTACAAAAAAATATATAGTAAGGTTACACAGTAAAGGTACAAACACAGTAAGTAATACACTAATAATCTGTACAAAAATATGTATAGTAAGGTTACACAGTAATAATCTGTACAAAAATATGTATAGTAAGGTTACACAGTAATAATCTGTAGAAAAATATGTATAGTAAGGTTACACAGTAATAATCTGTACAAAAATATGTATAGTAAGGTTACACAGTAATAATCTGTACACAAAAATATGTATAGTAAGGTTACACAGTAATAATCTGTACAAAAATATGTATAGTAAGGTTACACAGTAATAATCTGTACACAGTAAAAATATGTATAGTAAGGTTACACAGTAATAATCTGTACAAAAATATGTATAGTAAGGTTACACAGTAATAATCTGTACAAAAATATGTATAGTAAGGTTACACAGTAATAATCTGTACAAAAATATGTATAGTAAGGTTACACAGTAATAATCTGTACAAAAATATGTATAGTAAGGTTACACAGTAATAATCTGTACAAAAATATGTATAGTAAGGTTACACAGTAATAATCTGTACAAAAATATGTATAGTAAGGTTACACAGTAATAATCTGTACAAAAATATGTATAGTAAGGTTACACAGTAATAATCTGTACAAAAATATGTATAGTAAGGTTACACAGTAATAATCTGTACAAAAATATGTATAGTAAGGTTACACAGTAATAATCTGTACAAAAATATGTATAGTAAGGTTACACAGTAATAATCTGTGTACAAAAATATGTATAGTAAGGTTACACAGTAATAATCTGAATAAAAAATATGTATAGTAAGGTTACACAGTAATAATCTGTACAAAAATATGTATAGTAAGGTTACACAGTAATAATCTGTACAAAAATATGTATAGTAAGGTTACACAGTAATAATCTGTACAAAAATATGTATAGTAAGGTTACACAGTAATAATCTGTACAAAAATATGTATAGTAAGGTTACACAGTAATAATCTGTACAAAAATATGTATAGTAAGGTTACACAGTAATAATCTGTACAAAAAATGTATAGTAAGGTTACACAGTAATAATCTTACAATATGTATAGTAAGGTTACACAGTAATAATCTGTACAAAAATATGTATAGTAAGGTTACACAGTAATAATCTGTACAAAAATATGTATAGTAAGGTTACACAGTAATAATCTGTACAAAAATATGTATAGTAAGGTTACACAGTAATAATCTGTACAAAAATATGTATAGTAAGGTTACACAGTAATAATCTGTACAAAAATATGTATAGTAAGGTTACACAGTAATAATCTGTACAAAAATATGTATAGTAAGGTTACACAGTAATAATCTAAAAAAAATATGTATAGTAAGGTTACACAGTAATAATCTGTACAAAAAAATATAAGGTTATAGTCTGTACAAAACACATGTATAGTAAGGTTACACAGTAATAATCTGTACAAAAAATATGTATAGTAAGGTTACACAGTAATAATCTGTACAGAAATATGAATAGTAAGGTTACACAGCAATAATCTTAACAAAAATATGTATAGTAAGGTTACACAGTAATAATCTGTACAAAAATATGTATAGTAAGGTTACACAGTAATAATCTGTACAAAAATATGTATAGTAAGGTTACACAGTAATAATCTGTACAAAAATATGTATAGTAAGGTTACACAGTAATAATAATATGTAAGGTTACAAGTAATATCTGTACAAAAAATATGTATAGTAAGGTTACACAGTAATAATCTGTACAAAAAATATGTATAGTAAGGTTACACAGTAATAATCTGTACAAAAAATATGTATAGTAAGGTTACACAGTAATAATCTGTAGTAAAAAATATGTATAGTAAGGTTACACAGTAATAATCTGTACAAAAAATATGTATAGTAAGGTTACACAGTAATAATCTCTGTTACACAGTAAAATCTGTACAAAAATATGTATAGTAAGGTTACACAGTAATAATCTGTACAAAAATATGTATAGTAAGGTTACACAGTAATAATCTGTACAAAAATATGTATAGTAAGGTTACACAGTAATAATCTGTACTGTAAAAAATATGTATAGTAAGGTTACAGAGTAGTAATCTGTACAAAAATATGTATAGTAAGGTTACACAGTAATAATCTGTAAAAAAATATGTATAGTAAGGTTACACAGTAATAATCTGTAAAAAAATATGTATAGTAAGGTTACACAGTAATAATCTGTACAAAAAATGTATAGTAATATGTATAGTAAGGTTACACAGTAATAATCTGTACAAAAAATATGTATAGTAAGGTTACACAGTAATAATCTGTAGAAAAATATGTATAGTAAGGTTACACAGTAATAATCTGTACAAAAATATGTATAGTAAGGTTACACAGTAATAATCTGTACAAAAATATGTATAGTAAGGTTACACAGTAATAATCTGTACAAAAATATGTATAGTAAGGTTACACAGTAATAATCTGTACAAAAATATGTATAGTAAGGTTACACAGTAATAATCTGTACAAAAATATGTATAGTAAGGTTACACAGTAATAATCTGTACAAAAATATGTATAGTAAGGTTACACAGTAATAATCTGTACAAAAAATATGTATAGTAAGGTTACACAGTAATAATCTGTACAAAAAATATGTATAGTAAGGTTACACAGTAATAATCTGTACAAAAATATGTATAGTAAGGTTACACAGTAATAATCTGTACAAAAATATGTATAGTAAGGTTACACAGTAATAATCTGTACAAAAATATGTATAGTAAGGTTACACAGTAATAATCTGTACAAAAATATGTATAGTAAGGTTACACAGTAATAATCTGTACAAAAATATGTATAGTAAGGTTACACAGTAATAATCTGTACAAAAAATATGTATAGTAAGGTTACACAGTAATAATCTGTAAAAAAATATGTATAGTAAGGTTACACAGTAATAATCTGTACAAAAAATATGTATAGTAAGGTTACACAGTAATAATCTGTACAAAAATATGTATAGTAAGGTTACACAGTAATAATCTGTACAAAAATATGTATAGTAAGGTTACACAGTAATAATCTGTACAAAAATATGTATAGTAAGGTTACACAGTAATAATCTAAACAAAAATATGTATAGTAAGGTTACACAGTAATAATCTGTACAAAAATATGTATAGTAAGGTTACACAGTAATAATCTGTACAAAAATATGTATAGTAAGGTTACACAGTAATAATCTGTACAAAAAATATGTATAGTAAGGTTACACAGTAATAATCTGTACAAAAATATCTATAGTAAGGTTACACAGTAATAATCTGTACAAAAATATGTATAGTAAGGTTACACAGTAATAATCTGTACAAAAATATGTATAGTAAGGTTACACAGTAATAATCTGTACAAAAATATGTATAGTAAGGTTACACAGTAATAATCTGTAAAAAAATATGTATAGTAAGGTTACACAGTAATAATCTGTACAAAAAAATATATACACAGTATAGTAAGGTTACACAGTAATAATCTGTACAAAAATATGTATAGTAAGGTTACACAGTAATAATCTGTACAAAAAATATGTATAGTAAGGTTACACAGTAATAATCTAAAAATATGTATAGTAAGGTTACACAGTAATAATCTGTACAAAAATATGTATAGTAAGGTTACACAGTAATAATCTGTACAAAAATATGTATAGTAAGGTTACACAGTAATAATCTAAAAAAAATATGTTTAGTAGGGTTGCACAGTAATAATCTGTATAAAAATATGTATAGTAAGGTTACACAGTAATAATCTGACAAAAAATATGTATAGTAAGGTTACACAGTAATAATCTGTACACAAAAATATGTATAGTAAGGTTACACAGTAATAATCTGTACAAAAATATGTATAGTAAGGTTACACAGTAATAATCTGTACAAAAATATGTATAGTAAGGTTACACAGTAATAAAAATAATACACAGTAATATCTGTACAAGTATAGTAAGGTTACACAGTAATAATCTGTACAAAAATATGTATAGTAAGGTTACACAGTAATAATCTGTACAAAAATATGTATAGTAAGGTTACACAGTAATAATCTGTACAAAAAAATATGTATAGTAAGGTTACACAGTAATAATCTAATAACTGTAAAAAATATGTATAGTAAGGTTACACAGTAATAATCTGTAAAAAATATGTATAGTAAGGTTACACAGTAATAATCTGTACAAAAATATGTATAGTAAGGTTACACAGTAATAATCTGTACAAAAATATGTATAGTAAGGTTACACAGTAATAATCTGTACAAAAATATGTATAGTAAGGTTACACAGTAATAATCTGTACAAAAATATGTATAGTAAGGTTACACAGTAATAATCTGTACAAAAATATGTATAGTAAGGTTACACAGTAATAATCTGTACAAAAATATGTATAGTAAGGTTACACAGTAATAATCTGTAACAAAAATATGTATAGTAAGGTTACACAGTAATAATCTGTACAAAAATATGTATAGTAAGGTTACACAGTAATAATCTGTACAAAAATATGTATAGTAAGGTTACAGTAATAATCTGTACAAAATATAGTAAGGTTACACAGTAATAATCTGTACAAAAAATATGTATAGTAACGTTACACAGTAATAATCTGTACAAAAATATGTATAGTAAGGTTACACAGTAATAATCTACACAAAAATATTTATAGTAAGGTTACACAGTGATAATATGTACAAAAATATGTATAGTAAGGTTACACAGTAATAATCTGTACAAAAATATGTATAGTAAGGTTACACAGTAATAATCTGTACAAAAATATGTATAGTAAGGTTACACAGTAATAATCTGTACAAAAATATGTATAGTAAGGTTACACAGTAATAATCTGTATAAAAATATGTATAGTAAGGATACACAGCACTAATCTGTACAAAAATATGTATAGTAAGTAAGGTTACACAGTAATAATCTGTACAAAAATATGTATAGTAAGGTTACACAGTAATAATCTGTACAAAAATATGTATAGTAAGGTTACACAGTAATAATCTGTACAAAAATATGTATAGTAAGGTTACACAGTAATAATCTGTACAAAAATATGTATAGTAAGGTTACACAGTAATAATCTGTACAAAAATATGTATAGTAAGGTTACACAGTAATAATCTGTACAAAAATATGTATAGTAAGGTTACACAGTAATAATCTGTACAAAAAATATGTATAGTAAGGTTACACAGTAATAATCTGTACAAAAATATGTATAGTAAGGTTACACAGTAATAATCTGAACTGTAAAAAATATGTATAGTAAGGTTACACAGTAATAATCTGTACAAAAATATGTATAGTAAGGTTACACAGTAATAATCTGTACAAAAATATGTATAGTAAGGTTACACAGTAATAATCTGAACAAAAATATGTATAGTAAGGTTACACAGTAATAATCTGTACAAAAATATGTATAGTAAGGTTACACAGTAATAATCTGTACAAAAATATGTATAGTAAGGTTACACAGTAATAATCTGTACAAAAATATGTATAGTAAGGTTACACAGTAATAATCTGTACAAAAAATATGTATAGTAAGGTTACACAGTAATAATCTGTAAAAAAATATGTATAGTAAGGTTACACAGTAATAATCTGTAATAACAAAAATATGTATAGTAAGGTTACACAGTAATAATCTGTACAAAAATATGTATAGTAATCTGTACAAAAATATGTATAGTAAGGTTACACAGTAATAATCTGTACAAAAAAATGTATAGTAAGGTTACACAGTAATAATCTGTACAAAAAATGAATAGTAAGGTTACACAGTAATAATCTGTACAAAATATGTATAGTAAGGTTACACAGTAATAATCTGTACAAAAATATGTATAGTAAGGTTACACAGCAATAATCTGTAAAAAATATGTATAGTAAGGTTACACAGTAATAATCTGTACAAAAATATGTATAGTAAGGTTACACAGTAATAATCTGTACAAAAAATATGAATAGTAAGGTTACACAGTAATAATCTGAACAAAAATATGTATAGTAAGGTTACACAGTAATAATCTGTACAAAAATATGTATAGTAAGGTTACACAGTAATAATCTGTACAAAAATATGTATAGTAAGGTTACACAGTAATAATCTGTACAAAAATATGTATAGTAAGGTTACACAGTAATAATCTGTACAAAAATATGTATAGTAAGGTTACACAGTAATAATCTGTACAAAAATATGTATAGTAAGGTTACACAGTAATAATCTGTACAAAAATATGTATAGTAAGGTTACACAGTAATAATCTGTACAAAAATATGTATAGTAAGGTTACACAGTAATAATCTGTACAAAAATATGTATAGTAAGGTTACACAGTAATAATCTGTACAAAAATATGTATAGTAAGGTTACACAGTAATAATCTGTACAAAAATATGTATAGTAAGGTTACACAGTAATAATCTGTACAAAAATATGTATAGTAAGGTTACACAGTAATAATCTGTACAAAAATATGTATAGTAAGGTTACACAGTAATAATCTGTAAAAAAATATGTATAGTAAGGTTACACAGTAATAATCTGTACAAAAATATGTATAGTAAGGTTACACAGTAATAATCTGTACAAAAAATATGTATAGTAAGGTTACACAGTAATAATCTGTACAAAAATATGTATAGTAAGGTTACACAGTAATAATCTGTACAAAAATATGTATAGTAAGGTTACACAGTAATAATCTGTACAAAAATATGTATAGTAAGGTTACACAGTAATAATCTGTACAAAAAATATGTATAGTAAGGTTACACAGTAATAATCTGTACAAAAATATGTATAGTAAGGTTACACAGTAATAATCTGTACAAAAATATGTATAGTAAGGTTACACAGTAATAATCTGTACAAAAATATGTATAGTAAGGTTACACAGTAATAATCTGTACAAAAATATGTATAGTAAGGTTACACAGTAATAATCTGTAAAATAATATATAGTAAAAAATATAGTAAGGTTACACAGTAATAATCTGTACAAAAATATGTATAGTAAGGTTACACAGTAATAATCTGTACAAAAAATATGTATAGTAAGGTTACACAGTAATAATCTGTACAAAAAATATGTATAGTAAGGTTACACAGTAATAATCTGTACAAAAATATGTATAGTAAGGTTACACAGTAATAATCTGTACAAAAATATGTATAGTAAGGTTACACAGTAATAATCTGTACAAAAATATGTATAGTAAGGTTACACAGTAATAATCTGTACAAAAATATGTATAGTAAGGTTACACAGTAATAATCTGAACAAAAATATGTATAGTAAGGTTACACAGTAATAACCTGTACAAAAATATGTATAGTAAGGTTTCACAGTAATAATCTTTACAAAAATATGTATAGTAAGGTTTCTTTATAATTGAAATAATTTGATTATGGACAAAACAGTTTCTTGTAAAGAAACAGTTAACTGTCTAGAAGTTCTCTATAGTGACCCTAAACTAGAGCATCACTAAAACTAAAGGATTATTCCGCATGAAACTTCTGCATAAAACAGTGTTGAAATATTCTCCACGAAAAGGTTATCTTTCTTTCTTCTTGTCTCATCTATACTTCAAGTTAATAACCATGTGACTTAGTGTCCCTTAGTGTTTCAGCGCTAAGTCTGAAGACCTAAAGGCTAAACCCGGGTCTCGATACCAGTAATGGTAAGCAGAGCACTGATGGCTCGTTATGTCGCTTTTTGCTTAAAACAGATAACTTCCCCGCTAGTACAACGGTAAGTCTAAGGAATTACAACACTAAAATCAGGGGTTCGATTCCCTCGATGGGCTCAGCTGATAGCCCCATGTGGCTTTGCTATAAGAAAAGCACACACGCACATAAACAACTGATAATGGGTGATCTGGTGTCACCATCTTTTGTTACTTTTATGAAATATATTTATCTATTTAAGTTTATAAGTAACTGTTGTAGATTCGTTACAAATAAAAACTAAAAATATTAATTATATTAAACGAACCGTCTCATTTAAGCTGGACAATAAGATACCTGGAGTGTGATTAGGTGCAAGGATCGAACCTGGGTTTTAACATCATAAAGCTCTCACTTTTTCTCTCTGTTCCTCTTTATTCATCTTAACTCAAGGATTGGTTTGTTTTGAATTTCGCGCAAAGCTACACGAGGGCTATCTGCGTTAGCCGTCCCTAATTTAGCAGTGTAAGACTGCAGTAGTAATTCTCAACCTGTGTGCCGCGAGAGATTGGCAGGTGTGCCGCGGTGTTTTTGAAACACATTCAACTTTCTTGGGATTTTACAAGAAAAAAAAACACACCTAAGACAGACGCGTATAATCGTTCGTTCGGGAGGAAGAGGTCAAATGTACCTGACCCTCCTGGGTATTTAACATCAATACCCAAATACCGACACATTGAAACTTGGATTTTACAAGCAAGTCGAACACATCAGTTAATAAAAGTTACTATAGAGACACTATGAAACCTTTCAAAACATTCGATGGTTTTCCTTGAACTCGAGCACTGAGAAGTTTATACTTAAATTTCATTCTCGACTAGTAACGGTTCAACTGTTAGTTTTATTGTGGTGCAACAAGCGCTTCGTACGTCATAAATGATGCATCAAACAATCAAACTACTTTCTGGAACACGTTCTTATTCTGGGGTAAGCTACAGCTACTATGCTGTAGGTAGAAATTTATATCAACTGCAGAAGTTCGTGCTTATCGGGTATGAATTAGCTTTATCATTTATCCATGAAAAATATTTAAGTAAGTCTGGTGCTGCAAAGGAGAATGTGTTGAATCAAAAGCAAGGAATCAAACGAAAGTACAAAAACGAATACATCGAATACGGTTTTCGCTTTGGAATCAGAACATTCTCAATTACCATTCTGCCTACTCTGTAATGCAGCTTTATCGAATGAGGCGCTTGTTCATAGCAAACTGAAGAGACATTGGAAACAAAACATTCAGCTGTGAAGGAAAACCAGAAGAATACTTGAGAAACTAAATATGATTAATTATAAAATTTAGCGTATTTTTTATGAGTCCTGATGTATCTTAGGAGATAAGAGTAACTTATCATTGATATTTGTGGTGAACATATGGGTAAACTTCAAAGACTCAAAGTTTACCCATTATTTGTATTACCATCTTTGTTGAAATGTCACTTCCTGTGAACTTAAGGACAGGGCAGGAAAGGACCCTGTGACATTAACTCTTGTTTTGGAAATAAACTACTTGTGATGTAAGCACAACAACAATTTAAAATATGTGCAAAGGAGTGTAATGCTAGTAACTGGACTTTAAGCAGAACCATCTGGATGTGGGTTATGTACCAGTTACGTCATTTCTCCTTCTGGCAAAACGTGCTCTGATGAAAAATGTTAACATCTTCTTGACTAAGAGAAAAGTTATAAAAGAGTTAATTACTAATTCGTATGATGTTCCTCTGTAAAAGGAAATTAATTTATTCGTTATTCTTGAAAAACTTATTTTGATTAAAATTAACAAGAAGTCATCCTTATTACTAAGCCTTTAATTCATACAACTGAGAAACAATTATCACTTGTGATGCTCTCTGTTTATTTAATTCAAGATAATAAAGTAACTAATTTTAATAAATGAATTAACCTCTTGCTAGCATTATATAACTTATTTGCAGCAATTAAGGCACCATAAATTATATCTGTGTGGTACAGTATTATTAAGCCATAGAATGTAGAAAGTCATTCATACTGCCCCAGTGGTTCAGCGGTATGTCTGCGGACTTACAACGCTGAAAACCGGGTTTTGATACCCGTTGTGGGCAGAGCACAGGTAGCCCATTGTGTAGCTTTGTGCTTAATTTAAAACAACACCAACAGTAATTCATACTAAATTACACTTGATGGATCACAGTGCTATTAAGCCATAGAATGTAGAAAATAACTTATACTAAATTATATCTGTTGGGCACAGTGCAACAGAGTAAATAATTACCAGTTAATTCAATCTAATACCAAATTATACAAAATTATATCTGTTGGGCAAGTGCAACAGAGTAAATAATTTACCAGTTAATTCAATCTAATACCAAATTATACTAAATTATATCTGTTGGGCACAGTGCAACAGAGTAAATATATTTACCAGTTAATTCAATCTAATACCAAATTATACTAAATTATATGTTATTTGGGCACAGTGCAGAGGTAAATAATTTTACCAGTTAATTCAATCTAATACCAAATTATACTAAATTATATCTGTTGGGCACAGTGCAACAGAGTAAATAATTTACCAGTTAATTCAATCTAATACCAAATTATACTAAATTATATCTGTTGGGCACAGTGCAGCAAGTAAATAATTTACCAGTTAATTCAATCTAATACCAAATTATACTAAATTATATCTGTTGGGCACAGTGCAACAGAGTAAATAATTTACCAGTTAATTCAATCTAATACCAAATTATACTAAATTATATCTGTTGGGCACAGTGCAACAGAGTAAATAATTTACCAGTTAATTCAATCTAATACCAAATTAGTTATGGATAACACAAGAGAGTCCAATCACACAAGTCGGTGGAATACTTTCATCACATGTATGGTATTGTGGTATGACAGAAACATGTATGGTACTAAAATTTGAGCTATGACAGAAATATGCAAATTTTGTTATGGCACAAACATGTATGGTACTTGGCAAAATTTGAACTTAAGCAGAATCATCTATGGCAATATGCAAAAGTTGGTTTGTTTTTTGGAATTTCGCACAAAGCTACTCGAGGGCTATCTATGCCAGCCGTCCCTAATTTAGCAGTGTAAGACGAGAGGGAAGGCAGCTAGTCATCACCACCCACCGCCAACTCTTGGGCTACTCTTTTACTCCACGGCTGGGAGGGCGAAGATGTTTAGCGCGACGCGGGCGCTGAACCCGCGACCGTTGGATTACGAGTCGCACGCCTTACGCTTTGGCCATGCCAAGCCTACAAAAATTGGACTAAGGCGGGAAAATATATTATGCTAGGTATGAGTTATTGAGCTAAGGGAGAAAAATATATATGGTAATAGGTGAAGTTTGAGGTAAGGGGAAAATATATATGGTAATAGGTGAAGTTTGAGGGAAAACATATATGGTACAAGATGAAAACTGAGTTAAGACAGGATATATACTTCCTTCTATCCACATATGAATAAATAATTTACTTTTCTATGCTGAAAATAAGGCGTTTACCAGTATAAAAGTGTTAAGAATGTTGGTGGTTAATGCTCTGATTCAAAGTTGGTGAGGGTGTAGTTGTTTAGAATAACCTACGATTTCTACTTGATATTTTTGACTTTCTGAATACATAATAACGTTAAAGTATGTTATGAATATCAATATATTCTTGGAGTCGTCACTAATTCGTCTTTAATCCTGGTTATAATTATCCAGTCCTTATTTAAAGACTAAAGGTAAAAAATCAAACTTTTATTAATCTTCATAGTTAACACGACACAAACTCAGTGGAAGTGATCAGCAGACACTTAATATTTCGTTTGTCCACCTTTATCTGAAGAACGTCTTTCAGGCGTTCGAAGCACATTTAACCATAGTGTATTTTATTCCATATGTCCAGGGCGGAATGGCCAAGCGTGTTAAGGCGTACGACTCGTAATCACTGAGGGTCCCGGGTTCACATCCCCTTCGCGCCAAACATGCTGGCCCTTTCAGCCGTGGGGGCGTTATAATTTGACGGTCAATCCCACTATTCTTTGTTGAAAGAGTAGCGCAAGAGTTGGCGGTGGGTGGTGATGACTAGCTGCCTTCCCTCTAGTCTTAGACTGCTAAATTAGGGACAGCTAGCACAGATAGCCCTCGAGTAGCTTTGTGCGAAATTCAAAAACAAACAAAAAATTCCATATGTCCAATACACTCCCATAAAATTCCTTTAGAAGTAATTTTTTATTTGTTAAGCTTTTGATCTATCAACCTCCAGATCTTCTCAATTGGGTTGACATCGAAGCTCAGTGTGGTCCATTGCATCATGACTGGAAGAAGTACAAGCTTTAATTATGCCTACATGATATGAACTCAGATATTAAAAGAGGCAGTCCTGTTAAATGGCTCTGAATAGTGTAACAGAAACCATAAAAGTCCCAATGGCTAAATCAACCGACCCTGAACTCAGACACGTAATCAAAGACGAACTGAACGGTTTTTAAATAGTCATGTTTACCTTGCGGTTGATTGTCTGGTTCCAGATAAGAATTCTTTGTTCCATCCTATGCGTTACGGTCCGTACGTTACATGTTGCTATTTTAGAAATGTTAAGTTAATTTCAAAACGGATGAAAACTTTAGAAACGAAAAGGATCATTTTCGGACACAATGGTAAACGTTTCTTATCCAGTTAACTATACATAAACTATGAAATACTGTGCCACATTTAAAACACGCAGCAAATCTTTCTTGTCCATTTATTATGTTTCTTGAGCTTGGATATGCGTGTGTAGCTACTTTTGTAAAATAAAGATTTCAAAAGTTATAATGTTTGCATGTTTTTAACTCTCAAACAAACGATTTGTTTTAATTGTTTGGTTGGTTTGTTTTGAATTTAGCGCAAAGCTACACGAGGGTTAGCAGTGTAAGACAGGAGGGAAGGCAGCTATTTGTCATCGCCCACCGCCACCGTTTGGGCTACTCTTTTACCAACAAATAGTGGGGTTGACGGTCACATTATTACACTCCCACGGCTGAAAGGGCGAGCATGTTTAGTGTGACGGGGATTCAAATCCGCGACCCTCGAATTATAAGTCTAATGCTTTAACCACCTAGCCATAGCAGACCATTTGTTTTTAATATTACTGGGGAGTTTACATTGTATATTTTAGCAGATAATGTTATGTTTCGTTTATCTCATCACTAAGAATTGACTCAAATAATAAGATTACATCACTCACTTTCCATGCAAAATAATTTTAGAGGTGTGGTCCACCGAAGAAAATCGAACCCCTGATTTTAGGGTTGTAAATTCGAAGACTTTACCACTGTCCCAGCAGAGAAGTAATATAGTGAACGCTAAATTTTAGTTTTTAGACAGGTAGGAGTGGATTTATATTCAAATGATTAACAATAATTATCTCAAAACAACAATGGATCCAGGTAGATCCATACTGGCAGAGTCTAGGGTTAAAGTTTCTTTCCATTTTTACTCAAAGCTTGTGGTGCTTGGAAGTCTTATATCAGATTAAAATACATTTGTTTTCGTCTTAGATCAAAGATATGTTGAGCTATCTGCTATGTCCACTGTAGGAATCAAACCCTGAATTTTACTGTTGTCAGTACATAGACCTATCGTTGTGCCATTGTTTAAACTAATCTTTGATGGTGACCAGGTGGTTAAGGCACTCGCCTCATAATCTGATGGTTGCCCGGTTCGAATCCTCGTCGCACCAAACATGCTCGGCCTTTTAGCCTTGGAGTGTTATAAATTTACGATCAATCCCACTATTTGTTGGTAAAGAGAGTAGCCCAAGAGTTGGCGGTAAGTGGTGATGATTAGCTACCTTTCCTCTAGTCTTACACTGCTAACTTAGGGACGGCTAGCAACAGATAGCCCTACTGCGCAAATTCATGAACAAATAAACAAACTGTTGGATTAGCAATGATGCTATTAAAAATTGGTTCCTTTTGGAAAGAACACGTAAAGTAAATTTCTTCCAGTGCAAGTATTCATAAACGCAGATCATAAAGATATGTTCAGCTTAAGTTTTATAATTTCAAGATGGCGGTATCTCCTGTACTTAACAACATCAGAAAGACAAAATTGGCTACCATAACTAACGTTATGTTTCAAAACTGACAAGAGGACGTTAATTATAGTATTTGTACAGTTCCGGATCCTATTTTTTCAAATGTGGCTTGTTTATTTCTGTGTTAATAAATTTCTGTGTCTTTGTTTTTCTTATTTTGTATAAAACTTTTATTACGGTAATAAAAGTGGAGTTTATATTGGATTACCACTGCTATCAAAATTGCAGTAATAAAGTGGATTAAATAGAGGATTATATGTTACATTACTGTTGCTATCACATAAGGTAAGCTTTACAAAAATACCGGGGCGTTAATTATGGACGATATGATATGTGCTGACTTGAGGAACCAGCCAACCTGTAAAACGGATCTACC
>NW_027467777.1:914473-954209 GCF_004210375.1 Tachypleus tridentatus
TAAAGCCATAGTTATTATGTTAAGTAATACTACAAGTAGAATATCATTATATTAGGTAATAATGTAAAGACACTTATTTATTATGTTAAGTAATACTACAAGTAGAATATCATTATATTAGTAATAATGTAAAGACACAGTTATTATGTTAAGTAATACTACAAGTAGAATATCATTATATTATTGTAATAATGTAAAGCCACAGTTATTATGTTAAGTAATACTACAAGTAGAATATCATTATATTAGTAATAATGTAAAAGCCACAGTTATTATGTTAAGTAATACTACAAGTAGAATATCATTATATTAATAATAATGTAAAGAACATAGTTATTATGTTAAGTAATACTACAAGTAGAATATCATTATATTAGTAATAATGTAAAGAACACAGTTATTATGTTAAGTAATACTACAAGTAGAATATCATTATATTAGTAATAATGTAAAGCCATAGTTATTATGTTAAGTAATACTACAAGTAGAATATCATTATATTAGTAATAATGTAAAGACATAGTTATTATGTTAAGTAATACTACAAGTAGAATATCATTATATTAGTAATAATGTAAAGCCATTGTTATTATGTTAAGTAATACTACAAGTAGAATATCATTATATTAGTAATAATGTAAAGACATAGTTATTATGTTAAGTAATACTACAAATAGAATATCATTATATTAGTAATAATGTAAAGACACACAGTTATTATGTTAAGTAATACTACAAGTAGAATATCATTATATTAGTAATAATGTAAAGACACAGTTATTATGTTAAGTAATACTACAAGTAGAATATCATTATATTAGTAATAATGTAAAGACACAGTTATTATGTTAAGTAATACTACAAGTAGAATATCATTATATTAGTAATAATGTAAAACACAGTTATTATGTTAAGTAATACTACAAGTAGAATATCATTATATTAGTAATAATGTAAAGACACAGTTATTATGTTAAGTAATACTACAAGTAGAATATCATTATATTAGTAATAATGTAAAGACACAGTTATTATGTTAAGTAATACTACAAGTAGAATATCATTATATTAGTAATAATGTAAAGACACAGTTATTATGTTAAGTAATACTACAAGTAGAATATCATTATATTAGTAATAATGTAAAGACACAGTTATTATGTTAAGTAATACTACAAGTACAATATCATTATATTAGTAATAATGTAAAAACACAGTTATTATGTTAAGTAATACTACAAGTAGAATATCATTATATTAGTAATAATGTAAAGACACAGTTATTATGTTAAGTAATACTACAAGTAGAATATCATTATATTAGTAATAATGTAAAGACACAGTTATTATGTTAAGTAATACTACAAGTACAATATCATTATATTAGTAATAATGTAAAAACACAGTTATTATGTTAAGTAATACTACAAGTAGAATATCATTATATTAGTAATAATGTAAAAGACACAGTTATTATGTTAAGTAATACTACAAGTAGAATATCATTATATTAGTAATAATGTAAAGACACAGTTATTATGTTAAGTAATACTACAAGTAGAATATCATTATATTAGTAATAATGTAAAGACACAGTTATTATGTTAAGTAATACTACAAGTAGAATATCATTATATTAGTAATAATGTAAAGACACAGTTATTATGTTAAGTAATACTACAAGTAGAATATCATTATATTAGTAATAATGTAAAGACACAGTTATTATGTTAAGTAATACTACAAGTAGAATATCATTATATTAGTAATAATGTAAAGAACACAGTTATTATGTTAAGTAATATTACAAGTAGAATATCATTATATTAGTAATAATGTAAAGACACAGTTATTATGTTAAGTAATACTACAAGTACAATATCATTATATTAGTAATAATGTAAAAACACAGTTATTATGTTAAGTAATACTACAAGTAGAATATCATTATATTGGTAATAATGTAAAGACACAGTTATTATGTTAAGTAATACTACAAGTAGAATATCATTATATTAGTAATAATGTAAAGACATAGTTATTATGTTAAGTAATACTACAAGTAGAATATCATTATATTAGTAATAATGTAAAGCCACAGTTATTATGTTAAGTAATACTACAAGTAGAATATCATTATATTAGTAATAATGTAAAGACACAGTTATTATGTTAAGTAATACTACAAGTAGAATATCATTATATTAGTAATAATGTAAAGACACAGTTATTATGTTAAGTAATACTACAAGTAGAATATCATTATATTAGTAATAATGTAAAGACATAGTTATTATGTTAAGTAATACTACAAGTAGAATATCATTATATTAGTAATAATGTAAAGACACAGTTATTATGTTAAGTAATACTACAAGTAGAATATCATTATATTACTAATAATGTAAAGCCACAGTTATTATATTAAGTAATACTACAAGTAGAATATCATTATATTAGTAATAATGTAAAGACACAGTTATTATGTTAAGTAATACTACAAGTAGAATATCATTATATTAGTAATAATGTAAAGCCACAGTTATTATGTTAAGTAATACTACAAGTAGAATATCATTATATTAGTAATAATGTAAAGCCACAGTTATTATGTTAAGTAATACTACAAGTAGAATATCATTATATTAGTAATAATGTAAAGACATAGTTATTATGTTAAGTAATACTACAAGTAGAATATCATTATATTAGTAATAATGTAAAAGACATAGTTATTATGTTAAGTAATACTACAAAGTAGAATATCATTATATTAGTAATAATGTAAAGCCACAGTTATTATGTTAAGTAATACTACAAGTAGAATATCATTATATTAGTAATAATGTAAAGCCATAGTTATTATGTTAAGTAATACTACAAGTAGAATATCATTATATTAGTAATAATGTAAAGCCATAGTTATTATGTTAAGTAATACTACAAGTAGAATATCATTATATTAGTAATAATGTAAAGCCATAGTTATTATGTTAAGTAATACTACAAGTAGAATATCATTATATTAGTAATAATGTAAAGACACAGTTATTATGTTAAGTAATACTACAAGTAGAATATCATTATATTAGTAATAATGTAAAGCCATAGTTATTATGTTAAGTAATACTACAAGTAGAATATCATTATATTAGTAATAATGTAAAGACACAGTTATTATGTTAAGTATATACTACAAGTAGAATATCATTATATTAGTAATAATGTAAAGCCATAGTTATTATGTTAAGTAATACTACAAGTAGAATATCATTATATTAGTAATAATGTAAAGACACAGTTATTATGTTAAGTAATACTACAAGTAGAATATCATTATATTAGTAATAATGTAAAGACACAGTTATTATGTTAAGTAATACTACAAGTAGAATATCATTATATTAGTAATAATGTAAAGACACAGTTATTATGTTAAGTAATACTACAAGTAGAATATCATTATATTAGTAATAATGTAAAGACACAGTTATTATGTTAAGTAATACTACAAGTAGAATATCATTATATTAGTAATAATGTAAAGCCACAGTTATTATGTTAAGTAATACTACAAGTAGAATATCATTATATTAGTAATAATGTAAAGACACAGTTATTATGTTAAGTAATACTACAAGTAGAATATCATTATATTAGTAATAATGTAAAGACATAGTTATTATGTTAAGTAATACTACAAGTAGAATATCATTATATTAGTAATAATGTAAAACACAGTTATTATGTTAAGTAATACTACAAGTAGAATATCATTATATTAGTAATAATGTAAAAACACAGTTATTATGTTAAGTAATACTACAAGTAGAATATCATTATATTGGTAATAATGTAAAGACACAGTTATTATGTTAAGTAATACTACAAGTAGAATATCATTATATTAGTAATAATGTAAAGACACAGTTATTATGTTAAGTAATACTACAAGTAGAATATCATTATATTAGTAATAATGTAAAGACACAGTTATTATGTTAAGTAATACTACAAGTAGAATATCATTATATTAGTAATAATGTAAAGACACAGTTATTATGTTAAGTAATACTACAAGTAGAATATCATTATATTAGTAATAATGTAAAGACACAGTTATTATGTTAAGTAATACTACAAGTAGAATATCATTATATTAGTAATAATGTAAAGACACAGTTATTATGTTAAGTAATACTACAAGTAGAATATCATTATATTAGTAATAATGTAAAGACACAGTTATTATGTTAAGTAATACTACAAGTAGAATATCATTATATTAGTAATAATGTAAAGACACAGTTATTATGTTAAGTAATACTACAAGTAGAATATCATTATATTAGTAATAATGTAAAGACACAGTTATTATGTTAAGTAATACTACAAGTAGAATATCATTATATTAGTAATAATGTAAAGACACAGTTATTATGTTAAGTAATACTACAAGTAGAATATCATTATATTAGTAATAATGTAAAGACACAGTTATTATGTTAAGTAATACTACAAGTAGAATATCATTATATTAGTAATAATGTAAAACACAGTTATTATGTTAAGTAATACTACAAGTAGAATATCATTATATTAGTAATAATGTAAAGAGACACAGTTATTATGTTAAGTAATACTACAAGTAGAATATCATTATATTAGTAATAATGTAAAGACACAGTTATTATGTTAAGTAATACTACAAGTAGAATATCATTATATTAGTAATAATGTAAAGACACAGTTATTATGTTAAGTAATACTACAAGTAGAATATCATTATATTAGTAATAATGTAAAGACACAGTTATTATGTTAAGTAATACTACAAGTAGAATATCATTATATTAGTAATAATGTAAAGACACAGTTATTATGTTAAGTAATACTACAAGTAGAATATCATTATATTAGTAATAATGTAAAGACACAGTTATTATGTTAAGTAATACTACAAGTAGAATATCATTATATTAGTAATAATGTAAAGACACAGTTATTATGTTAAGTAATACTACAAGTAGAATATCATTATATTAGTAATAATGTAAAGACACAGTTATTATGTTAAGTAATACTACAAGTAGAATATCATTATATTAGTAATAATGTAAAGACACAGTTATTATGTTAAGTAATACTACAAGTAGAATATCATTATATTAGTAATAATGTAAAGACACAGTTATTATGTTAAGTAATACTACAAGTAGAATATCATTATATTAGTAATAATGTAAAGACACAGTTATTATGTTAAGTAATACTACAAGTAGAATATCATTATATTAGTAATAATGTAAAGACATAGTTATTATGTTAAGTAATACTACAAGTAGAATATCATTATATTAGTAATAATGTAAAGACACAGTTATTATGTTAAGTAATACTACAAGTAGAATATCATTATATTAGTAATAATGTAAAGACATAGTTATTATGTTAAGTAATACTACAAGTAGAATATCATTATATTAGTAATAATGTAAAGACACAGTTATTATGTTAAGTAATACTACAAGTAGAATATCATTATATTAGTAATAATGTAAAGACACAGTTATTATGTTAAGTAATACTACAAGTAGAATATCATTATATTAGTAATAATGTAAATCAACACAGTTATTATGTTAAGTAATACTACAAGTAGAATATCATTATATTAGTAATAATGTAAAGACACAGTTATTATGTTAAGTAATACTACAAGTAGAATATCATTATATTAGTAATAATGTAAAAGACACAGTTATTATGTTAAGTAATACTACAAGTAGAATATCATTATATTAGTAATAATGTAAAGACACAGTTATTATGTTAAGTAATACTACAAGTAGAATATCATTATATTAGTAATAATGTAAAAGACACAGTTATTATGTTAAGTAATACTACAAGTAGAATATCATTATATTAGTAATAATGTAAAGACACAGTTATTATGTTAAGTAATACTACAAGTAGAATATCATTATATTAGTAATAATGTAAAGACATAGTTATTATGTTAAGTAATACTACAAGTAGAATATCATTATATTAGTAATAATGTAAAAAGCCACAGTTATTATGTTAAGTAATACTACAAGTAGAATATCATTATATTAGTAATAATGTAAAGACATAGTTATTATGTTAAGTAATACTACAAGTAGAATATCATTATATTAGTAATAATGTAAAGACACAGTTATTATGTTAAGTAATACTACAAGTAGAATATCATTATATTAGTAATAATGTAAAGCCATAGTTATTATGTTAAGTAATACTACAAGTAGAATATCATTATATTAGTAATAATGTAAAGACACAGTTATTATGTTAAGTAATACTACAAGTAGAATATCATTATATTAGTAATAATGTAAAGACACAGTTATTATGTTAAGTAATACTACAAGTAGAATATCATTATATTAGTAATAATGTAAAGACACAGTTATTATGTTAAGTAATACTACAAGTAGAATATCATTATATTAGTAATAATGTAAAGACACAGTTATTATGTTAAGTAATACTACAAGTAGAATATCATTATATTAGTAATAATGTAAAGACACAGTTATTATGTTAAGTAATACTACAAGTAGAATATCATTATATTAGTAATAATGTAAAGACACAGTTATTATGTTAAGTAATACTACAAGTAGAATATCATTATATTAGTAATAATGTAAAGACACAGTTATTATGTTAAGTAATACTACAAGTAGAATATCATTATATTAGTAATAATGTAAAGACACAGTTATTATGTTAAGTAATACTACAAGTAGAATATCATTATATTAGTAATAATGTAAAGACACAGTTATTATGTTAAGTAATACTACAAGTAGAATATCATTATATTAGTAATAATGTAAAGACACAGTTATTATGTTAAGTAATACTACAAGTAGAATATCATTATATTAGTAATAATGTAAAGACACAGTTATTATGTTAAGTAATACTACAAGTAGAATATCATTATATTAGTAATAATGTAAAGACATAGTTATTATGTTAAGTAATACTACAAGTAGAATATCATTATATTAGTAATAATGTAAAGACACACAGTTATTATGTTAAGTAATACTACAAGTAGAATATCATTATATTAGTAATAATGTAAAGAACATAGTTATTATGTTAAGTAATACTACAAGTAGAATATCATTATATTAGTAATAATGTAAAGACACAGTTATTATGTTAAGTAATACTACAAGTAGAATATCATTATATTAGTAATAATGTAAAGACACAGTTATTATGTTAAGTAATACTACAAGTAGAATATCATTATATTAGTAATAATGTAAAGCCATAGTTATTATGTTAAGTAATACTACAAGTAGAATATCATTATATTAGTAATAATGTAAAGACACAGTTATTATGTTAAGTAATACTACAAGTAGAATATCATTATATTAGTAATAATGTAAAGACACAGTTATTATGTTAAGTAATACTACAAGTAGAATATCATTATATTAGTAATAATGTAAAGACCATAGTTATTATGTTAAGTAATACTACAAGTAGAATATCATTATATTAGTAATAATGTAAAGCCATAGTTATTATGTTAAGTAATACTACAAGTAGAATATCATTATATTAGTAATAATGTAAAGACATAGTTATTATGTTAAGTAATACTACAAGTAGAATATCATTATATTAGTAATAATGTAAAGCCATAGTTATTATGTTAAGTAATACTACAAGTAGAATATCATTATATTAGTAATAATGTAAAGCCATAGTTATTATGTTAAGTAATACTACAAGTAGAATATCATTATATTAGTAATAATGTAAGAACACAGTTATTATGTTAAGTAATACTACAAGTAGAATATCATTATATTAGTAATAATGTAAAGACACAGTTATTATGTTAAGTAATACTACAAGTAGAATATCATTATATTAGTAATAATGTAAAGACACAGTTATTATGTTAAGTAATACTACAAGTAGAATATCATTATATTAGTAATAATGTAAAGACACAGTTATTATGTTAAGTAATACTACAAGTAGAATATCATTATATTAGTAATAATGTAAAGACACAGTTATTATGTTAAGTAATACTACAAGTAGAATATCATTATATTAGTAATAATGTAAAGACATAGTTATTATGTTAAGTAATACTACAAGTAGAATATCATTATATTAGTAATAATGTAAAGACACAGTTATTATGTTAAGTAATACTACAAGTAGAATATCATTATATTAGTAATAATGTAAAGACATAGTTATTATGTTAAGTAATACTACAAGTAGAATATCATTATATTAGTAATAATGTAAAGACACAGTTATTATGTTAAGTAATACTACAAGTAGAATATCATTATATTAGTAATAATGTAAAGACACAGTTATTATGTTAAGTAATACTACAAGTAGAATATCATTATATTAGTAATAATGTAAAGACACAGTTATTATGTTAAGTAATACTACAAGTAGAATATCATTATATTAGTAATAATGTAAAGACACAGTTATTATGTTAAGTAATACTACAAGTAGAATATCATTATATTAGTAATAATGTAAAGACACAGTTATTATGTTAAGTAATACTACAAGTAGAATATCATTATATTAGTAATAATGTAAAACACAGTTATTATGTTAAGTAATACTACAAGTAGAATATCATTATATTAGTAATAATGTAAAGACACAGTTATTATGTTAAGTAATACTACAAGTAGAATATCATTATATTAGTAATAATGTAAAGACACAGTTATTATGTTAAGTAATACTACAAGTAGAATATCATTATATTAGTAATAATGTAAAGACACAGTTATTATGTTAAGTAATACTACAAGTAGAATATCATTATATTAGTAATAATGTAAAGACACAGTTATTATGTTAAGTAATACTACAAGTAGAATATCATTATATTAGTAATAATGTAAAGACACAGTTATTATGTTAAGTAATACTACAAGTAGAATATCATTATATTAGTAATAATGTAAAGACACAGTTATTATGTTAAGTAATACTACAAGTAGAATATCATTATATTAGTAATAATGTAAAGACACAGTTATTATGTTAAGTAATACTACAAGTACAATATCATTATATTAGTAATAATGTAAAAACACAGTTATTATGTTAAGTAATATTACAAGTACAATATCATTATATTGGTAATAATGTAAAGACACAGTTATTATGTTAAGTAATACTACAAGTAGAATATCATTATATTAGTAATAATGTAAAGACACAGTTATTATGTTAAGTAATACTACAAGTAGAATATCATTATATTAGTAATAATGTAAAGCCATAGTTATTATGTTAAGTAATACTACAAGTAGAATATCATTATATTAGTAATAATGTAAAGCCATAGTTATTATGTTAAGTAATACTACAAGTAGAATATCATTATATTAGTAATAATGTAAAGACATAGTTATTATGTTAAGTAATACTACAAGTAGAATATCATTATATTAGTAATAATGTAAAGCCATAGTTATTATGTTAAGTAATACTACAAGTAGAATATCATTATATTAGTAATAATGTAAAAGCCACAGTTATTATGTTAAGTAATACTACAAGTAGAATATCATTATATTAGTAATAATGTAAAGACACAGTTATTATGTTAAGTAATACTACAAGTAGAATATCATTATATTAGTAATAATGTAAAGACACAGTTATTATGTTAAGTAATACTACAAGTAGAATATCATTATATTAGTAATAATGTAAAGACACAGTTATTATGTTAAGTAATACTACAAGTAGAATATCATTATATTAGTAATAATGTAAAGACACAGTTATTATGTTAAGTAATACTACAAGTAGAATATCATTATATTAGTAATAATGTAAAGACACAGTTATTATGTTAAGTAATACTACAAGTAGAATATCATTATATTAGTAATAATGTAAAGACACAGTTATTATGTTAAGTAATACTACAAGTAGAATATCATTATATTAGTAATAATGTAAAAACACAGTTATTATGTTAAGTAATACTACAAGTAGAATATCATTATATTAGTAATAATGTAAAGACACAGTTATTATGTTAAGTAATACTACAAGTAGAATATCATTATATTAGTAATAATGTAAAAGACACAGTTATTATGTTAAGTAATACTACAAGTAGAATATCATTATATTAGTAATAATGTAAAGACACAGTTATTATGTTAAGTAATACTACAAGTAGAATATCATTATATTAGTAATAATGTAAAGACACAGTTATTATGTTAAGTAATACTACAAGTAGAATATCATTATAGAATATCATTATATTAGTAATAATGTCAATATTAGACACAGTTATTATGTTAAGTAATACTACAAGTAGAATATCATTATATTAGTAATAATGTAAAGACACAGTTATTATGTTAAGTAATACTACAAGTACAATATCATTATATTAGTAATAATGTAAAAACACAGTTATTATGTTAAGTAATACTACAAGTAGAATATCATTATATTGGTAATAATGTAAAGACACAGTTATTATGTTAAGTAATACTACAAGTAGAATATCATTATATTAGTAATAATGTAAAGACACAGTTATTATGTTAAGTAAAGTAATACTACAAGTAGAATATCATTATATTAGTAATAATGTAAACTACACAGTTATTATGTTAAGTAATACTACAGTAGTAGAATATCATTATATTAGTAATAATGTAAAGAACACAGTTATTATGTTAAGTAATACTACAAGTAGAATATCATTATATTAGTAATAATGTAAAGACACAGTTATTATGTTAAGTAATACTACAAGTAGAATATCATTATATTAGTAATAATGTAAAACCATAGTTATTATGTTAAGTAATACTACAAGTAGAATATCATTATATTAGTAATAATGTAAAGACACAGTTATTATGTTAAGTAATACTACAAGTAGAATATCATTATATTAGTAATAATGTAAAGACACAGTTATTATGTTAAGTAATACTACAAGTAGAATATCATTATATTAGTAATAATGTAAAGCCATAGTTATTATGTTAAGTAATACTACAAGTAGAATATCATTATATTAGTAATAATGTAAAGACATAGTTATTATGTTAAGTAATACTACAAGTAGAATATCATTATATTAGTAGTAATGTAAAGACACAGTTATTATGTTAAGTAATACTACAAGTAGAATATCATTATATTAGTAATAATGTAAAGCCATAGTTATTATGTTAAGTAATACTACAAATGGAATATCATTATATTAGTAATAATGTAAAGACACAGTTATTATGTTAAGTAATACTACAAGTAGAATATCATTATATTAGTAATAATGTAAAGCCATAGTTATTATGTTAAGTAATACTACAAATAGAATATCATTATATTAATAATAATGTAAAAACACATTTATTATGTTAAGTAATACTACAAGTAGAATATCATTATATTACTAATAATGTAAAGCAACAGTTATTATATTAAGTAATACTACAAGTAGAATATCATTATATTAGTAATAATGTAAAGACACAGTTATTATGTTAAGTAATACTACAAGTAGAATATCATTATATTAGTAATAATGTAAAGCCACAGTTATTATGTTAAGTAATACTACAAGTAGAATATCATTATATTAGTAATAATGTAAAGACACATAGTTATTATGTTAAGTAATACTACAAGTAGAATATCATTATATTAGTAATAATGTAAAGACACAGTTATTATGTTAAGTAATACTACAAGTAGAATATCATTATATTAGTAATAATGTAAAGAACACAGTTATTATGTTAAGTAATACTACAAGTAGAATATCATTATATTAGTAATAATGTAAAGACACAGTTATTATGTTAAGTAATACTACAAGTAGAATATCATTATATTAGTAATAATGTAAAGACACAGTTATTATGTTAAGTAATACTACAAGTAGAATATCATTATATTAGTAATAATGTAAAACACAGTTATTATGTTAAGTAATACTACAAGTAGAATATCATTATATTAGTAATAATGTAAAAAGACACAGTTATTATGTTAAGTAATACTACAAGTAGAATATCATTATATTAGTAATAATGTAAAGACACAGTTATTATGTTAAGTAATACTACAAGTAGAATATCATTATATTAGTAATAATGTAAAGACACAGTTATTATGTTAAGTAATACTACAAGTAGAATATCATTATATTAGTAATAATGTAAAGACACAGTTATTATGTTAAGTAATACTACAAGTAGAATATCATTATATTAGTAATAATGTAAAGACACAGTTATTATGTTAAGTAATACTACAAGTAGAATATCATTATATTAGTAATAATGTAAAGACACAGTTATTATGTTAAGTAATACTACAAGTAGAATATCATTATATTAGTAATAATGTAAAGACACAGTTATTATGTTAAGTAATACTACAAGTAGAATATCATTATATTAGTAATAATGTACCATAGTTATTATGTTAAGTAATACTACAAGTAGAATATCATTATATTAGTAATAATGTAAAGACACAGTTATTATGTTAAGTAATACTACAAGTAGAATATCATTATATTAGTAATAATGTAAAAACACAGTTATTATGTTAAGTAATACTACAAGTAGAATATCATTATATTAGTAATAATGTAAAGACACAGTTATTATGTTAAGTAATACTACAAGTAGAATATCATTATATTAGTAATAATGTAAAGACACAGTTATTATGTTAAGTAATACTACAAGTAGAATATCATTATATTAGTAATAATGTAAAGACACAGTTATTATGTTAAGTAATACTACAAGTAGAATATCATTATATTAGTAATAATGTAAAGCCATAGTTATTATGTTAAGTAATACTACAAGTAGAATATCATTATATTAGTAATAATGTAAAGACACAGTTATTATGTTAAGTAATACTACAAGTAGAATATCATTATATTAGTAATAATGTAAAGCCATAGTTATTATGTTAAGTAATACTACAAGTAGAATATCATTATATTAGTAATAATGTAAAGCCATAGTTATTATGTTAAGTAATACTACAAGTAGAATATCATTATATTAGTAATAATGTAAAACACAGTTATTATGTTAAGTAATACTACAAGTAGAATATCATTATATTAGTAATAATGTAAAGACCACAGTTATTATGTTAAGTAATACTACAAGTAGAATATCATTATATTAGTAATAATGTAAAACCATAGTTATTATGTTAAGTAATACTACAAGTAGAATATCATTATATTAGTAATAATGTAAAGACATAGTTATTATGTTAAGTAATACTACAAGTAGAATATCATTATATTAGTAATAATGTAAAACCACAGTTATTATGTTAAGTAATACTACAAGTAGAATATCATTATATTAGTAATAATGTAAAGACACAGTTATTATGTTAAGTAATACTACAAGTAGAATATCATTATATTAGTAATAATGTAAAGACATAGTTATTATGTTAAGTAATACTACAAGTAGAATATCATTATATTAGTAATAATGTAAAGACACAGTTATTATGTTAAGTAATACTACAAGTAGAATATCATTATATTAGTAATAATGTAAAAACACAGTTATTATGTTAAGTAATACTACAAGTAGAATATCATTATATTAGTAATAATGTAAAGACACAGTTATTATGTTAAGTAATACTACAAGTAGAATATCATTATATTAGTAATAATGTAAAGACACAGTTATTATGTTAAGTAATACTACAAGTAGAATATCATTATATTAGTAATAATGTAAAGACACAGTTATTATGTTAAGTAATACTACAAGTAGAATATCATTATATTAGTAATAATGTAAAGACATAGTTATTATGTTAAGTAATACTACAAGTAGAATATCATTATATTAGTAATAATGTAAAGACACAGTTATTATGTTAAGTAATACTACAAGTAGAATATCATTATATTAGTAATAATGTAAAACACAGTTATTATGTTAAGTAATACTACAAGTAGAATATCATTATATTAGTAATAATGTAAAGACACAGTTATTATGTTAAGTAATACTACAAGTAGAATATCATTATATTAGTAATAATGTAAAGACACAGTTATTATGTTAAGTAATACTACAAGTAGAATATCATTATATTAGTAATAATGTAAAGACACAGTTATTATGTTAAGTAATACTACAAGTAGAATATCATTATATTAGTAATAATGTAAAGACACAGTTATTATGTTAAGTAATACTACAAGTAGAATATCATTATATTAGTAATAATGTAAAGACACAGTTATTATGTTAAGTAATACTACAAGTAGAATATCATTATATTAGTAATAATGTTAAAACACAGTTATTATGTTAAGTAATACTACAAGTAGAATATCATTATATTAGTAATAATGTAAAGACACAGTTATTATGTTAAGTAATACTACAAGTAGAATATCATTATATTAGTAATAATGTAAAGACACAGTTATTATGTTAAGTAATACTACAAGTAGAATATCATTATATTAGTAATAATGTAAAGACACAGTTATTATGTTAAGTAATACTACAAGTAGAATATCATTATATTAGTAATAATGTAAAGAACACAGTTATTATGTTAAGTAATACTACAATTACAATATCATTATATTAGTAATAATGTAAAAACACAGTTATTATGTTAAGTAATACTACAAGTAGAATATCATTATATTAGTAATAATGTAAAGACACAGTTATTATGTTAAGTAATACTACAAGTAGAATATCATTATATTAGTAATAATGTAAAGACACAGTTATTATGTTAAGTAATACTACAAGTAGAATATCATTATATTAGTAATAATGTAAAACACAGTTATTATGTTAAGTAATACTACAAGTAGAATATCATTATATTAGTAATAATGTAAAGACACAGTTATTATGTTAAGTAATACTACAAGTAGAATATCATTATATTAGTAATAATGTAAAAAGACACAGTTATTATGTTAAGTAATACTACAAGTAGAATATCATTATATTAGTAATAATGTAAAGACACAGTTATTATGTTAAGTAATACTACAAGTACAATATCATTATATTAGTAATAATGTAAAAACACAGTTATTATGTTAAGTAATACTACAAGTAGAATATCATTATATTAGTAATAATGTAAAGACATAGTTATTATGTTAAGTAATACTACAAGTAGAATATCATTATATTAGTAATAATGTAAAGACACAGTTATTATGTTAAGTAATACTACAAGTAGAATATCATTATATTAGTAATAATGTAAAAGACACAGTTATTATGTTAAGTAATACTACAAGTAGAATATCATTATATTAGTAATAATGTAAAGACACAGTTATTATGTTAAGTAATACTACAAGTAGAATATCATTATATTAGTAATAATGTAAAGACACAGTTATTATGTTAAGTAATACTACAAGTAGAATATCATTATATTAGTAATAATGTAAAGACACAGTTATTATTATGTTAAGTAATACTACAAGTAGAATATCATTATATTAGTAATAATGTAAAGACACAGTTATTATGTTAAGTAATACTACAAGTAGAATATCATTATATTAGTAATAATGTAAAGCCACAGTTATTATGTTAAGTAATACTACAAGTAGAATATCATTATATTAGTAATAATGTAAAGACACAGTTATTATGTTAAGTAATACTACAAGTAGAATATCATTATATTAGTAATAATGTAAAGACACAGTTATTATGTTAAGTAATACTACAAGTAGAATATCATTATATTAGTAATAATGTAAAGACATAGTTATTATGTTAAGTAATACTACAAGTAGAATATCATTATATTAGTAATAATGTAAAACACAGTTATTATGTTAAGTAATACTACAAGTAGAATATCATTATATTAGTAATAATGTAAAGTACACAGTTATTATGTTAAGTAATACTACAAGTAGAATATCATTATATTAGTAATAATGTAAAGACATAGTTATTATGTTAAGTAATACTACAAGTAGAATATCATTATATTAGTAATAATGTAAAGACACAGTTATTATGTTAAGTAATACTACAAGTAGAATATCATTATATTAGTAATAATGTAAAGACACAGTTATTATGTTAAGTAATACTACAAGTAGAATATCATTATATTAGTAATAATGTAAAGACACAGTTATTATGTTAAGTAATACTACAAGTAGAATATCATTATATTAGTAATAATGTAAAGAACACAGTTATTATGTTAAGTAATACTACAAGTAGAATATCATTATATTACTAATATTGTAAAACCATAGTTATTATGTTAAGTAATACTACAAGTAGAATATCATTATATTAGTAATAATGTAAAGCCATAGTTATTATGTTAAGTAATACTACAAGTAGAATATCATTATATTAGTAATAATGTAAAGACACAGTTATTATGTTAAGTAATACTACAAGTAGAATATCATTATATTAGTAATAATGTAAAGCCACAGTTATTATGTTAAGTAATACTACAAGTAGAATATCATTATATTAGTAATAATGTAAAGACACAGTTATTATGTTAAGTAATACTACAAGTAGAATATCATTATATTAGTAATAATGTAAAAGACATAGTTATTATGTTAAGTAATACTACAAGTAGAATATCATTATATTAGTAATAATGTAAAGAACACAGTTATTATGTTAAGTAATACTACAAGTAGAATATCATTATATTAGTAATAATGTAAAAGACACAGTTATTATGTTAAGTAATACTACAAGTAGAATATCATTATATTAGTAATAATGTAAAGACACAGTTATTATGTTAAGTAATACTACAAGTAGAATATCATTATATTAGTAATAATGTAAAAGACATAGTTATTATGTTAAGTAATACTACAAGTAGAATATCATTATATTAGTAATAATGTAAAGACACAGTTATTATGTTAAGTAATACTACAAGTAGAATATCATTATATTAGTAATAATGTAAAGACACAGTTATTATGTTAAGTAATACTACAAGTAGAATATCATTATATTAGTAATAATGTAAAGACACAGTTATTATGTTAAGTAATACTACAAGTAGAATATCATTATATTAGTAATAATGTAAAGAACACAGTTATTATGTTAAGTAATACTACAAGTAGAATATCATTATATTAGTAATAATGTAAAGACACAGTTATTATGTTAAGTAATACTACAAGTAGAATATCATTATATTAGTAATAATGTAAAGACACAGTTATTATGTTAAGTAATACTACAAGTAGAATATCATTATATTAGTAATAATGTAAAGACACAGTTATTATGTTAAGTAATACTACAAGTAGAATATCATTATATTAGTAATAATGTAAAGACACAGTTATTATGTTAAGTAATACTACAAGTAGAATATCATTATATTAGTAATAATGTAAAGACACAGTTATTATGTTAAGTAATACTACAAGTAGAATATCATTATATTAGTAATAATGTAAAACACAGTTATTATGTTAAGTAATACTACAAGTAGAATATCATTATATTAGTAATAATGTAAAGACACAGTTATTATGTTAAGTAATACTACAAGTAGAATATCATTATATTAGTAATAATGTAAGAACACAGTTATTATGTTAAGTAATACTACAAGTAGAATATCATTATATTAGTAATAATGTAAAGACACAGTTATTATATTAAGTAATACTACAAGTAGAATATCATTATATTAGTAATAATGTAAAGACACAGTTATTATGTTAAGTAATACTACAAGTAGAATATCATTATATTAGTAATAATGTAAAGAACATAGTTATTATGTTAAGTAATACTACAAGTAGAATATCATTATATTAGTAATAATGTAAAGACACAGTTATTATGTTAAGTAATACTACAAGTAGAATATCATTATATTAGTAATAATGTAAAGACACAGTTATTATGTTAAGTAATACTACAAGTAGAATATCATTATATTAGTAATAATGTAAAGCCACAGTTATTATGTTAAGTAATACTACAAGTAGAATATCATTATATTAGTAATAATGTAAAGACACAGTTATTATGTTAAGTAATACTACAAGTAGAATATCATTATATTAGTAATAATGTAAAAAACACAGTTATTATGTTAAGTAATACTACAAGTAGAATATCATTATATTAGTAATAATGTAAAGACACAGTTATTATGTTAAGTAATACTACAAGTAGAATATCATTATATTAGTAATAATGTAAAGACACAGTTATTATGTTAAGTAATACTACAAGTAGAATATCATTATATTAGTAATAATGTAAAGACACAGTTATTATGTTAAGTAATACTACAAGTAGAATATCATTATATTAGTAATAATGTAAAGACACAGTTATTATGTTAAGTAATACTACAAGTAGAATATCATTATATTAGTAATAATGTAAAAACCACAGTTATTATGTTAAGTAATACTACAAGTAGAATATCATTATATTAGTAATAATGTAAAGACACAGTTATTATGTTAAGTAATACTACAAGTAGAATATCATTATATTAGTAATAATGTAAAGACACAGTTATTATGTTAAGTAATACTACAAGTAGAATATCATTATATTAGTAATAATGTAAAGACATAGTTATTATGTTAAGTAATACTACAAGTAGAATATCATTATATTAGTAATAATGTAAAGCCATAGTTATTATGTTAAGTAATACTACAAGTAGAATATCATTATATTAGTAATAATGTAAAGACACAGTTATTATGTTAAGTAATACTACAAGTAGAATATCATTATATTAGTAATAATGTAAAGACACAGTTATTATGTTAAGTAATACTACAAGTAGAATATCATTATATTAGTAATAATGTAAAGACATAGTTATTATGTTAAGTAATACTACAAGTAGAATATCATTATATTAGTAATAATGTAAAGACACAGTTATTATGTTAAGTAATACTACAAGTAGAATATCATTATATTAGTAATAATGTAAAGACACAGTTATTATGTTAAGTAATACTACAAGTAGAATATCATTATATTAGTAATAATGTAAAGACACAGTTATTATGTTAAGTAATACTACAAGTAGAATATCATTATATTAGTAATAATGTAAAGACACAGTTATTATGTTAAGTAATACTACAAGTAGAATATCATTATATTAGTAATAATGTAAAGACACAGTTATTATGTTAAGTAATACTACAAGTAGAATATCATTATATTAGTAATAATGTAAAGACACAGTTATTATGTTAAGTAATACTACAAGTAGAATATCATTATATTAGTAATAATGTCAGTTATTATGTTAAGTAATACTACAAGTAGAATATCATTATATTAGTAATAATGTAAAGAACACAGTTATTATGTTAAGTAATACTACAAGTAGAATATCATTATATTAGTAATAATGTAAAGACACAGTTATTATGTTAAGTAATACTACAAGTAGAATATCATTATATTAGTAATAATGTAAAGACACAGTTATTATGTTAAGTAATACTACAAGTAGAATATCATTATATTAGTAATAATGTAAAGACACAGTTATTATGTTAAGTAATACTACAAGTAGAATATCATTATATTAGTAATAATGTAAAGACACAGTTATTATGTTAAGTAATACTACAAGTAGAATATCATTATATTAGTAATAATGTAAAGACATAGTTATTATGTTAAGTAATACTACAAGTAGAATATCTATATTAGTAATAATGAGTAATACTACAAGTAGAATATCATTATATTAGTAATAATGTAAAGACACAGTTATTATGTTAAGTAATACTACAAGTAGAATATCATTATATTAGTAATAATGTAAAGCCACAGTTATTATGTTAAGTAATACTACAAGTAGAATATCATTATATTAGTAATAATGTAAAGACAAGTTATTATGTTAAGTAATACTACAAGTAGAATATCATTATATTAGTAATAATGTAAAGACACAGTTATTATGTTAAGTAATACTACAAGTAGAATATCATTATATTAGTAATAATGTAAAGACCACAGTTATTATGTTAAGTAATACTACAAGTAGAATATCATTATATTAGTAATAATGTAAAGACACAGTTATTATGTTAAGTAATACTACAAGTAGAATATCATTATATTAGTAATAATGTAAAGACACAGTTATTATGTTAAGTAATACTACAAGTAGAATATCATTATATTAGTAATAATGTAAAGAACACAGTTATTATGTTAAGTAATACTACAAGTAGAATATCATTATATTAGTAATAATGTAAAAGTTACACAGTTATTATGTTAAGTAATACTACAAGTAGAATATCATTATATTAGTAATAATGTAATAATGTAAAGACACAGTTATTATGTTAAGTAATACTACAAAGTAGAATATCATTATATTAGTAATAATGTAAAGACATAGTTATTATGTTAAGTAATACTACAAGTAGAATATCATTATATTAGTAATAATGTAAAAAGACACAGTTATTATGTTAAGTAATACTACAAGTAGAATATCATTATATTAGTAATAATGTAAAGACACAGTTATTATGTTAAGTAATACTACAAGTAGAATATCATTATATTAGTAATAATGTAAAGAACACAGTTATTATGTTAAGTAATACTACAAGTAGAATATCATTATATTAGTAATAATGTAAAGCCATAGTTATTATGTTAAGTAATACTACAAGTAGAATATCATTATATTAGTAATAATGTAAAGACATAGTTATTATGTTAAGTAATACTACAAGTAGAATATCATTATATTAGTAATAAGTAATAATGTATGTTAAGTACACAGTTATTATGTTAAGTAATACTACAAGTAGAATATCATTATATTAGTAATAATGTAAAGACACAGTTATTATGTTAAGTAATACTACAAGTAGAATATCATTATATTAGTAATAATGTAAAGACACAGTTATTATGTTAAGTAATACTACAAGTAGAATATCATTATATTAGTAATAATGTAAAAGCCACAGTTATTATGTTAAGTAATACTACAGTAGAATATCATTATATTAGTAATAATGTAAAGACACAGTTATTATGTTAAGTAATACTACAAGTAGAATATCATTATATTAGTAATAATGTAAAGACACAGTTATTATGTTAAGTAATACTACAAGTAGAATATCATTATATTAGTAATAATGTAAAGACACAGTTATTATGTTAAGTAATACTACAAGTAGAATATCATTATATTTGTAATAATGTAAAAGACACAGTTATTATGTTAAGTAATACTACAAGTAGAATATCATTATATTAGTAATAATGTAAAGACATAGTTATTATGTTAAGTAATACTACAAGTAGAATATCATTATATTAGTAATAATGTAAAGACACAGTTATTATGTTAAGTAATACTACAAGTAGAATATCATTATATTAGTAATAATGTAAAGACACAGTTATTATGTTAAGTAATACTACAAGTAGAATATCATTATATTAGTAATAATGTAAAGACACAGTTATTATGTTAAGTAATACTACAAGTAGAATATCATTATATTAGTAATAATGTAAAGACACAGTTATTATGTTAAGTAATACTACAAGTAGAATATCATTATATTAGTAATAATGTAAAGACACAGTTATTATGTTAAGTAATACTACAAGTAGAATATCATTATATTAGTAATAATGTAAAGACACAGTTATTATGTTAAGTAATACTACAAGTAGAATATCATTATATTAGTAATAATGTAAAGACACAGTTATTATGTTAAGTAATACTACAAGTAGAATATCATTATATTAGTAATAATGTAGTTAAGTTAAGTAATACTACATCATTATTATTATGTTAGTTATTATGTTAAGTAATACTACAAGTAGAATATCATTATATTAGTAATAATGTAAAGACACAGTTATTATGTTAAGTAATACTACAAGTAGAATATCATTATATTAGTAATAATGTAAAGACACAGTTATTATGTTAAGTAATACTACAAGTAGAATATCATTATATTAGTAATAATGTAAAGACATAGTTATTATGTTAAGTAATACTACAAGTAGAATATCATTATATTAGTAATAATGTAAAGACACAGTTATTATGTTAAGTAATACTACAAGTAGAATATCATTATATTAGTAATAATGTAAAGACACAGTTATTATGTTAAGTAATACTACAAGTAGAATATCATTATATTAGTAATAATGTAAAGACACAGTTAGTTATTATGTAAGTAATACTACAGAATATCATTATTAGTAATAATGTAAAGACACAGTTATTATGTTAAGTAATACTACAAGTAGAATATCATTATATTAGTAATAATGTAAAGACACAGTTATTATGTTAAGTAATACTACAAGTAGAATATCATTATATTAGTAATAATGTAAAGCCATAGTTATTATGTTAAGTAATACTACAAGTAGAATATCATTATATTAGTAATAATGTAAAGACACAGTTATTATGTTAAGTAATACTACAAGTAGAATATCATTATATTAGTAATAATGTAAAGACACAGTTATTATGTTAAGTAATACTACAAGTAGAATATCATTATATTAGTAATAATGTAAAGACACAGTTATTATGTTAAGTAATACTACAAGTAGAATATCATTATATTAGTAATAATGTAAAGACATAGTTATTATGTTAAGTAATACTACAAGTAGAATATCATTATATTAGTAATAATGTAAAGACACAGTTATTATGTTAAGTAATACTACAAGTAGAATATCATTATATTAGTAATAATGTAAAGACACAGTTATTATGTTAAGTAATACTACAAGTAGAATATCATTATATTAGTAATAATGTAAAGACACAGTTATTATGTTAAGTAATACTACAAGTAGAATATCATTATATTAGTAATAATGTAAAGCCATAGTTATTATGTTAAGTAATACTACAAGTAGAATATCATTATATTAGTAATAATGTAAAGAACACAGTTATTATGTTAAGTAATACTACAAGTAGAATATCATTATATTAGTAATAATGTAAAGATATAGTTATTATGTTAAGTAATACTACAAATAGAATATCATTATATTAGTAATAATGTAAAGACATAGTTATTATGTTAAGTAATACTACAAGTAGAATATCATTATATTAGTAATAATGTAATTAGTAATAACCATAGTTATTATGTTAAGTAATACTACAAGTAGAATATCATTATATTAGTAATAATGTAAAGACATAGTTATTATGTTAAGTAATACTACAAGTAGAATATCATTATATTAGTAATAATGTAAAGACACAGTTATTATGTTAAGTAATACTACAAGTAGAATATCATTATATTAGTAATAATGTAAAAAGACACAGTTATTATGTTAAGTAATACTACAAGTAGAATATCATTATATTAGTAATAATGTAAAGACATAGTTATTATGTTAAGTAATACTACAAGTAGAATATCATTATATTAGTAATAATGTAAAGACACAGTTATTATGTTAAGTAATACTACAAGTAGAATATCATTATATTAGTAATAATGTAAAGACACAGTTATTATGTTAAGTAATACTACAAGTAGAATATCATTATATTAGTAATAATGTAAAGACACAGTTATTATGTTAAGTAATACTACAAGTAGAATATCATTATATTAGTAATAATGTAAAAGACACAGTTATTATGTTAAGTAATACTACAAGTAGAATATCATTATATTAGTAATAATGTAAAGACACAGTTATTATGTTAAGTAATACTACAAGTAGAATATCATTATATTTAGTAATGTAAAGACACAGTTATTATGTTAAGTAATACTACAAGTAGAATATCATTATATTAGTAATAATGTAAAGACACAGTTATTATGTTAAGTAATACTACAAGTAGAATATCATTATATTAGTAATAATGTAAAGCCACAGTTATTATATTAAGTAATACTACAAGTAGAATATCATTATATTAGTAATAATGTAAAGACACAGTTATTATGTTAAGTAATACTACAAGTAGAATATCATTATATTAGTAATAATGTAAAGACACAGTTATTATGTTAAGTAATACTACAAGTAGAATATCATTATATTTGTAATAATGTAAAAACACAGTTATTATGTTAAGTAATACTACAAGTAGAATATCATTATATTAGTAATAATGTAAAAACCACAGTTATTATGTTAAGTAATACTACAAGTAGAATATCATTATATTAGTAATAATGTAAAGACACAGTTATTATGTTAAGTAATACTACAAGTAGAATATCATTATATTAGTAATAATGTAAAGTAATACTACAAGTAGAATACAGTTATTATGTTAAGTAATACTACAAGTAGAATATCATTATATTAGTAATAATGTAAAGACACAGTTATTATGTTAAGTAATACTACAAGTAGAATATCATTATATTAGTAATAATGTCAGTTATTATGTTAAGTAATACTACAAGTAGAATATCATTATATTAGTAATAATGTAAAGACATAGTTATTATGTTAAGTAATACTACAAGTAGAATATCATTATATTAGTAATAATGTAAAGACACAGTTATTATGTTAAGTAATACTACAAGTAGAATATCATTATATTAGTAATAATGTAAAGACACAGTTATTATGTTAAGTAATAGTACAAGTAGAATATCATTATATTAGTAATAATGTAAAGCCATAGTTATTATGTTAAGTAATACTACAAGTAGAATATCATTATATTAGTAATAATGTAAAGAACACAGTTATTATGTTAAGTAATACTACAAGTAGAATATCATTATATTAGTAATAATGTAAAAGACACAGTTATTATGTTAAGTAATACTACAAGTAGAATATCATTATATTAGTAATAATGTAAAGAACACAGTTATTATGTTAAGTAATACTACAAGTAGAATATCATTATATTAGTAATAATGTAAAGACACAGTTATTATGTTAAGTAATACTACAAGTAGAATATCATTATATTAGTAATAATGTAAAGACACAGTTATTATGTTAAGTAATACTACAAGTAGAATATCATTATATTAGTAATAATGTAAAGACATAGTTATTATGTTAAGTAATACTACAAGTAGAATATCATTATATTAGTAATAATGTAAAACACAGTTATTATGTTAAGTAATACTACAAGTAGAATATCATTATATTAGTAATAATGTAAAGACACAGTTATTATGTTAAGTAATACTACAAGTAGAATATCATTATATTAGTAATAATGTAAAGACACAGTTATTATGTTAAGTAATACTACAAGTAGAATATCATTATATTAGTAATAATGTAAAGACACAGTTATTATGTTAAGTAATACTACAAGTAGAATATCATTATATTAGTAATAATGTAAAGACACAGTTATTATGTTAAGTAATACTACAAGTAGAATATCATTATATTAGTAATAATGTAAAGACACAGTTATTATGTTAAGTAATACTACAAGTAGAATATCATTATATTAGTAATAATGTAAAGAACACAGTTATTATGTTAAGTAATACTACAAGTAGAATATCATTATATTAGTAATAATGTAAAGACACAGTTATTATGTTAAGTAATACTACAAGTAGAATATCATTATATTAGTAATAATGTAAAAAGACACAGTTATTATGTTAAGTAATACTACAAGTAGAATATCATTATATTAGTAATAATGTAAAACACAGTTATTATGTTAAGTAATACTACAAGTAGAATATCATTATATTAGTAATAATGTAAAGACACAGTTATTATGTTAAGTAATACTACAAGTAGAATATCATTATATTAGTAATAATGTAAAGCCACAGTTATTATGTTAAGTAATACTACAAGTAGAATATCATTATATTAGTAATAATGTAAAGAACACAGTTATTATGTTAAGTAATACTACAAGTAGAATATCATTATATTAGTAATAATGTAAAGACACAGTTATTATGTTAAGTAATACTACAAGTAGAATATCATTATATTAGTAATAATGTAAAGACACAGTTATTATGTTAAGTAATACTACAAGTAGAATATCATTATATTAGTAATAATGTAAAGCCACAGTTATTATGTTAAGTAATACTACAAGTAGAATATCATTATATTAGTAATAATGTAAAGACACAGTTATTATGTTAAGTAATACTACAAGTAGAATATCATTATATTAGTAATAATGTAAAGACACAGTTATTATGTTAAGTAATACTACAAGTAGAATATCATTATATTAGTAATAATGTAAAGACATAGTTATTATGTTAAGTAATACTACAAGTAGAATATCATTATATTAGTAATAATGTAAAGACACAGTTATTATGTTAAGTAATACTACAAGTAGAATATCATTATATTAGTAATAATGTAAAGACACAGTTATTATGTTAAGTAATACTACAAGTAGAATATCATTATATTAGTAATAATGTAAAGAACACAGTTATTATGTTAAGTAATACTACAAGTAGAATATCATTATATTAGTAATAATGTAAAGAACACAGTTATTATGTTAAGTAATACTACAAGTAGAATATCATTATATTAGTAATAATGTAAAGACACAGTTATTATGTTAAGTAATACTACAAGTAGAATATCATTATATTAGTAATAATGTAAAGACACAGTTATTATGTTAAGTAATACTACAAGTAGAATATCATTATATTAGTAATAATGTAAAAGACACAGTTATTATGTTAAGTAATACTACAAGTAGAATATCATTATATTAGTAATAATGTAAAGCCATAGTTATTATGTTAAGTAATACTACAAGTAGAATATCATTATATTAGTAATAATGTAAAGACACAGTTATTATGTTAAGTAATACTACAAGTAGAATATCATTATATTAGTAATAATGTAAAGACACAGTTATTATGTTAAGTAATACTACAAGTAGAATATCATTATATTAGTAATAATGTAATAATGTAAAGACACAGTTATTATGTTAAGTAATACTACAAGTAGAATATCATTATATTAGTAATAATGTAAAGAACACAGTTATTATGTTAAGTAATACTACAAGTAGAATATCATTATATTAGTAATAATGTAAAGACACAGTTATTATGTTAAGTAATACTACAAGTAGAATATCATTATATTAGTAATAATGTAAAGACACAGTTATTATGTTAAGTAATACTACAAGTAGAATATCATTATATTAGTAATAATGTAAAGACACAGTTATTATGTTAAGTAATACTACAAGTACAATATCATTATATTAGTAATAATGTAAAAACACAGTTATTATGTTAAGTAATACTACAAGTAGAATATCATTATATTAGTAATAATGTAAAGACACAGTTATTATGTTAAGTAATACTACAAGTAGAATATCATTATATTAGTAATAATGTAAAGACACAGTTATTATGTTAAGTAATACTACAAGTAGAATATCATTATATTAGTAATAATGTAAAGACACAGTTATTATGTTAAGTAATACTACAAGTAGAATATCATTATATTAGTAATAATGTAAAGACACAGTTATTATGTTAAGTAATACTACAAGTAGAATATCATTATATTAGTAATAATGTAAAGACACAGTTATTATGTTAAGTAATACTACAAGTAGAATATCATTATATTAGTAATAATGTAAAGACACAGTTATTATGTTAAGTAATACTACAAGTAGAATATCATTATATTAGTAATAATGTAAAGACACAGTTATTATGTTAAGTAATACTACAAGTAGAATATCATTATATTAGTAATAATGTAAAGCCACAGTTATTATGTTAAGTAATACTACAAGTAGAATATCATTATATTAGTAATAATGTAAAGACACAGTTATTATGTTAAGTAATACTACAAGTAGAATATCATTATATTAGTAATAATGTAAAGACACAGTTATTATGTTAAGTAATACTACAAGTAGAATATCATTATATTAGTAATAATGTAAAGACACAGTTATTATGTTAAGTAATACTACAAGTAGAATATCATTATATTAGTAATAATGTAAAGACACAGTTATTATGTTAAGTAATACTACAAGTAGAATATCATTATATTAGTAATAATGTAAAGACACAGTTATTATGTTAAGTAATACTACAAGTAGAATATCATTATATTAGTAATAATGTAAAGACATAGTTATTATGTTAAGTAATACTACAAGTAGAATATCATTATATTAGTAATAATGTAAAGCCATAGTTATTATGTTAAGTAATACTACAAGTAGAATATCATTATATTAGTAATAATGTAAAGACACAGTTATTATGTTAAGTAATACTACAAGTAGAATATCATTATATTAGTAATAATGTAAAGACACAGTTATTATGTTAAGTAATACTACAAGTAGAATATCATTATATTAGTAATAATGTAAAGACACAGTTATTATGTTAAGTAATACTACAAGTAGAATATCATTATATTAGTAATAATGTAAAGACACAGTTATTATGTTAAGTAATACTACAAGTAGAATATCATTATATTAGTAATAATGTAAAGAACACAGTTATTATGTTAAGTAATACTACAAGTAGAATATCATTATATTAGTAATAATGTAAAGACACAGTTATTATGTTAAGTAATACTACAAGTAGAATATCATTATATTAGTAATAATGTAAAGACACAGTTATTATGTTAAGTAATACTACAAGTAGAATATCATTATATTAGTAATAATGTAAAGACACAGTTATTATGTTAAGTAATACTACAAGTAGAATATCATTATATTTGTAATAATGTAAAACACAGTTATTATGTTAAGTAATACTACAAGTAGAATATCATTATATGTTAAGTAATACTACAAGTAGAATATCATTATATTAGTAATAATGTAAAGACACAGTTATTATGTTAAGTAATACTACAAGTAGAATATCATTATATTAGTAATAATGTAAAGACACAGTTATTATTATGTTAAGTAATACTACAAGTAGAATATCATTATATTAGTAATAATGTGTAGTTATTATGTTAAGTAATACTACAAGTAGAATATCATTATATTGTAATAATGTAAAGACAAGTTATTATTTTAAGTAATACTACAAGTAGAATATCATTATATTAGTAATAATGTAAAGACACAGTTATTATGTTAAGTAATACTACAAGTAGAATATCATTATATTAGTAATAATGTAAAGCCATAGTTATTATGTTAAGTAATACTAGAATAAGTAGAATATCATGTTATTATGTTAAGTAATACTAAAAGTAGAATATCATTATATTAGTAATAATGTAAGAACACATTTATTATGTTAAGTAATACTACAAGTAGAATATCATTATATTAATAATAATGTAAAGCCATAGTTATTATGTTAAGTAATACTACAAGTAGAATATCATTATATTATAATGTAGTAATAATGTAAAGACACAGTTATTATGTTAAGTAATACTACAAGTAGAATATCATTATATTAGTAATAATGTAAAAAACACAGTTATTATGTTAAGTAATACTACAAGTAGAATATCATTATATTAGTAATAATGTAAAAACACAGTTATTATGTTAAGTAATACTACAAGTAGAATATCATTATATTAGTAATAATGTAAAGCCACACAGTTATTATGTTAAGTAATACTACAAGTAGAATATCATTATATTAGTAATAATGTAAAGACACAGTTATTATGTTAAGTAATACTACAAGTAGAATATCATTATATTAGTAATAATGTAAAGACACAGTTATTATGTTAAGTAATACTACAAGTAGAATATCATTATATTAGTAATAATGTAAAGACACAGTTATTATGTTAAGTAATACTACAAGTAGAATATCATTATATTAGTAATAATGTAAAGACACAGTTATTATGTTAAGTAATACTACAAGTAGAATATCATTATATTAGTAATAATGTAAAGACACAGTTATTATGTTAAGTAATACTACAAGTAGAATATCATTATATTAGTAATAATGTAAGGACACATTTATTATGTTAAGTAATACTACAAGTAGAATATCATTATATTAGTAATAATGTAAAGAAGTAGTTATTATGTTAAGTAATACTACAAGTAGAATATCATTATATTAGTAATAATGTAAAGACACAGTTATTATGTTAAGTAATACTACAAGTAGAATATCATTATATTAGTAATAATGTAAAGACACAGTTATTATGTTAAGTAATACTACAAGTAGAATATCATTATATTAGTAATAATGTAAAGAACACAGTTATTATGTTAAGTAATACTACAAGTAGAATATCATTATATTAGTAATAATGTAAAGCCATAGTTATTATGTTAAGTAATACTACAAGTAGAATATCATTATATTAGTAATAATGTAAAGACATAGTTATTATGTTAAGTAATACTACAAGTAGAATATCATTATATTAGTAATAATGTAAAGACACAGTTATTATGTTAAGTAATACTACAAGTAGAATATCATTATATTAGTAATAATGTAAAGCCATAGTTATTATGTTAAGTAATACTACAAGTAGAATATCATTATATTAGTAATAATGTAAAGACACAGTTATTATGTTAAGTAATACTACAAGTAGAATATCATTATATTAGTAATAATGTAAAGACACAGTTATTATGTTAAGTAATACTACAAGTAGAATATCATTATATTAGTAATAATGTAAAGACACAGTTATTATGTTAAGTAATACTACAAGTAGAATATCATTATATTAGTAATAATGTAAAGACACAGTTATTATGTTAAGTAATACTACAAGTAGAATATCATTATATTAGTAATAATGTAAAGACACAGTTATTATGTTAAGTAATACTACAAGTAGAATATCATTATATTAGTAATAATGTAAAGACACAGTTATTATGTTAAGTAATACTACAAGTAGAATATCATTATATTAGTAATAATGTAAAGACACAGTTATTATGTTAAGTAATACTACAAGTAGAATATCATTATATTAGTAATAATGTAAAGACACAGTTATTATGTTAAGTAATACTACAAGTAGAATATCATTATATTAGTAATAATGTAAAAACACATAGTTATTATGTTAAGTAATACTACAAGTAGAATATCATTATATTAGTAATAATGTAAAACCATAGTTATTATGTTAAGTAATACTACAAGTAGAATATCATTATATTAGTAATAATGTAAAGACACAGTTATTATGTTAAGTAATACTACAAGTAGAATATCATTATATTAGTAATAATGTAAAAGACATAGTTATTATGTTAAGTAATACTACAAGTAGAATATCATTATATTAGTAATAATGTAAAGCCATAGTTATTATGTTAAGTAATACTACAAGTAGAATATCATTATATTAGTAATAATGTAAAGACATAGTTATTATGTTAAGTAATACTACAAGTAGAATATCATTATATTAGTAATAATGTAAAGACACAGTTATTATGTTAAGTAATACTACAAGTAGAATATCATTATATTAGTAATAATGTAAAGACACAGTTATTATGTTAAGTAATACTACAAGTAGAATATCATTATATTAGTAATAATGTAAAAGACACAGTTATTATGTTAAGTAATACTACAAGTAGAATATCATTATATTAGTAATAATGTAAAGACACAGTTATTATGTTAAGTAATACTACAAGTAGAATATCATTATATTAGTAATAATGTAAAGACACAGTTATTATGTTAAGTAATACTACAAGTAGAATATCATTATATTAGTAATAATGTAAAAGACACAGTTATTATGTTAAGTAATACTACAAGTAGAATATCATTATATTAGTAATAATGTAAAGACACAGTTATTATGTTAAGTAATACTACAAGTAGAATATCATTATATTAGTAATAATGTAAAACACATAGTTATTATGTTAAGTAATACTACAAGTAGAATATCATTATATTAGTAATAATGTAAAACATAGTTATTATGTTAAGTAATACTACAAGTAGAATATCATTATATTAGTAATAATGTAAAACACAGTTATTATGTTAAGTAATACTACAAGTAGAATATCATTATATTAGTAATAATGTAAAGACACAGTTATTATGTTAAGTAATACTACAAGTAGAATATCATTATATTAGTAATAATGTAAAGACACAGTTATTATGTTAAGTAATACTACAAGTAGAATATCATTATATTAGTAATAATGTAAAGACACAGTTATTATGTTAAGTAATACTACAAGTAGAATATCATTATATTAGTAATAATGTAAAGACACAGTTATTATGTTAAGTAATACTACAAGTAGAATATCATTATATTAGTAATAATGTAAAGACACAGTTATTATGTTAAGTAATACTACAAGTAGAATATCATTATATTAGTAATAATGTAAAGACACAGTTATTATGTTAAGTAATACTACAAGTAGAATATCATTATATTAGTAATAATGTAAAGCCATAGTTATTATGTTAAGTAATACTACAAGTAGAATATCATTATATTAGTAATAATGTAAGAACACAGTTATTATGTTAAGTAATACTACAAGTAGAATATCATTATATTAGTAATAATGTAAAGACACAGTTATTATGTTAAGTAATACTACAAGTAGAATATCATTATATTAGTAATAATGTAAAGACACAGTTATTATGTTAAGTAATACTACAAGTAGAATATCATTATATTAGTAATAATGTAAAGACACAGTTATTATGTTAAGTAATACTACAAGTAGAATATCATTATATTAGTAATAATGTAAAACCACAGTTATTATGTTAAGTAATACTACAAGTAGAATATCATTATATTAGTAATAATGTAAAGACACAGTTATTATGTTAAGTAATACTACAAGTAGAATATCATTATATTAGTAATAATGTAAAGACACAGTTATTATGTTAAGTAATACTACAAGTAGAATATCATTATATTAGTAATAATGTAAGAACACATTTATTATGTTAAGTAATACTACAAGTAGAATATCATTATATTAGTAATAATGTAAAGACACAGTTATTATGTTAAGTAATACTACAAGTAGAATATCATTATATTAGTAATAATGTAAAGACACAGTTATTATGTTAAGTAATACTACAAGTACAATATCATTATATTAGTAATAATGTAAAAACACAGTTATTATGTTAAGTAATACTACAAGTAGAATATCATTATATTGGTAATAATGTAAAGACACAGTTATTATGTTTAAGTAATACTACAAGTAGAATATCATTATATTAGTAATAATGTAAAGACACAGTTATTATGTTAAGTAATACTACAAGTAGAATATCATTATATTAGTAATAATGTAAAGACACAGTTATTATGTTAAGTAATACTACAAGTAGAATATCATTATATTAGTAATAATGTAAAGACATAGTTATTATGTTAAGTAATACTACAAGTAGAATATCATTATATTAGTAATAATGTAAAGACACAGTTATTATGTTAAGTAATACTACAAGTAGAATATCATTATATTAGTAATAATGTAAAGACACAGTTATTATGTTAAGTAATACTACAAGTAGAATATCATTATATTAGTAATAATGTAAAGACATAGTTATTATGTTAAGTAATACTACAAGTAGAATATCATTATATTAGTAATAATGTAAAGACACAGTTATTATGTTAAGTAATACTACAAGTAGAATATCATTATATTAGTAATAATGTAAAGACACAGTTATTATGTTAAGTAATACTACAAGTAGAATATCATTATATTAGTAATAATGTAAAGACATAGTTATTATGTTAAGTAATACTACAAGTAGAATATCATTATATTAGTAATAATGTAAAAGCCACAGTTATTATGTTAAGTAATACTACAAGTAGAATATCATTATATTAGTAATAATGTAAAGACACAGTTATTATGTTAAGTAATACTACAAGTAGAATATCATTATATTAGTAATAATGTAAAGCCACAGTTATTATGTTAAGTAATACTACAAGTAGAATATCATTATATTAGTAATAATGTAAAGACATAGTTATTATGTTAAGTAATACTACAAGTAGAATATCATTATATTAGTAATAATGTAAAGCCACAGTTATTATGTTAAGTAATACTACAAGTAGAATATCATTATATTAGTAATAATGTAAGACACAGTTATTATGTTAAGTAATACTACAAGTAGAATATCATTATATTAGTAATAATGTAAAGACATAGTTATTATGTTAAGTAATACTACAAGTAGAATATCATTATATTAGTAATAATGTAAAGACACAGTTATTATGTTAAGTAATACTACAAGTAGAATATCATTATATTAGTAATAATGTAAATTAGTAACATGTTATTATGTTATGTTAAGTAATACTAAAAGTAGAATATCATTATATTAGTAATAATGTAAGAACACATTTATTATGTTAAGTAATACTACAAGTAGAATATCATTATATTAGTAATAATGTAAAGCCATAGTTATTATGTTAAGTAATACTACAAGTAGAATATCATTATATTAGTAATAATGTAAAGACACAGTTATTATGTTAAGTAATACTACAAGTAGAATATCATTATATTAGTAATAATGTAAAGACACAGTTATTATGTTAAGTAATACTACAAGTAGAATATCATTATATTAGTAATAATGTAAAGACACAGTTATTATGTTAAGTAATACTACAAGTAGAATATCATTATATTAGTAATAATGTAAAGACACAGTTATTATGTTAAGTAATACTACAAGTAGAATATCATTATATTAGTAATAATGTAAAGACACAGTTATAATGTTAAGTAATACTACAAGTACAATATCATTATATTAGTAATAATGTAAAAACACAGTTATTATGTTAAGTAATACTACAAGTAGAATATCATTATATTGGTAATAATGTAAAGACACAGTTATTATGTTAAGTAATACTACAAGTAGAATATCATTATATTAGTAATAATGTAAAGCCATAGTTATTATGTTAAGTAATACTACAAGTAGAATATCATTATATTAGTAATAATGTAAAGCCATAGTTATTATGTTAAGTAATACTACAAGTAGAATATCATTATATTAGTAATAATGTAAAGCCACAGTTATTATATTAAGTAATACTACAAGTAGAATATCATTATATTAGTAATAATGTAAAGACACAGTTATTATGTTAAGGAATACTACAAGTAGAATGTCATGATATTAGTAATAATGTAAAGCCACAGTTATTATGTTAAGTAATACTACAAGTAGAATATCATTATATTAGTAATAATGTAAAGACACAGTTATTATGTTAAGTAATACTACAAGTAGAATATCATTATATTAGTAATAATGTAAAGACACAGTTATTATGTTAAGTAATACTACAAGTAGAATATCATTATATTAGTAATAATGTAAAGAACACAGTTATTATGTTAAGTAATACTACAAGTAGAATATCATTATATTAGTAATAATGTAAAGACACAGTTATTATGTTAAGTAATACTACAAGTAGAATATCATTATATTAGTAATAATGTAAAGACACAGTTATTATGTTAAGTAATACTACAAGTAGAATATCATTATATTAGTAATAATGTAAAGCCATAGTTATTATGTTAAGTAATACTACAAGTAGAATATCATTATATTAGTAATAATGTAAAGACATAGTTATTATGTTAAGTAATACTACAAGTAGAATATCATTATATTAGTAATAATGTAAAGACACAGTTATTATGTTAAGTAATACTACAAGTAGAATATCATTATATTAGTAATAATGTAAAGACACAGTTATTATGTTAAGTAATACTACAAGTAGAATATCATTATATTAGTAATAATGTAAAGACACAGTTATTATGTTAAGTAATACTACAAGTAGAATATCATTATATTAGTAATAATGTTAAGACACAGTTATTATGTTAAGTAATACTACAAGTAGAATATCATTATATTAGTAATAATGTAAAGCCATAGTTATTATGTTAAGTAATACTACAAGTAGAATATCATTATATTAGTAATAATGTAAAGACACAGTTATTATGTTAAGTAATACTACAAGTAGAATATCATTATATTAGTAATAATGTAAAGACACAGTTATTATGTTAAGTAATACTACAAGTAGAATATCATTATATTAGTAATAATGTAAAGACATAGTTATTATGTTAAGTAATACTACAAGTAGAATATCATTATATTAGTAATAATGTAAAGACACAGTTATTATGTTAAGTAATACTACAAGTAGAATATCATTATATTAGTAATAATGTAAAGACACAGTTATTATGTTAAGTAATACTACAAGTAGAATATCATTATATTAGTAATAATGTAAAGACACAGTTATTATGTTAAGTAATACTACAAGTAGAATATCATTATATTAGTAATAATGTAAAGACACAGTTATTATGTTAAGTAATACTACAAGTAGAATATCATTATATTAGTAATAATGTAAAGACACAGTTATTATGTTAAGTAATACTACAAGTAGAATATCATTATATTAGTAATAATGTAAAGACACAGTTATTATGTTAAGTAATACTACAAGTAGAATATCATTATATTAGTAATAATGTAAAGACACAGTTATTATGTTAAGTAATACTACAAGTAGAATATCATTATATTAGTAATAATGTAAAGAACACAGTTATTATGTTAAGTAATACTACAAGTAGAATATCATTATATTAGTAATAATGTAAAGAACACAGTTATTATGTTAAGTAATACTACAAGTAGAATATCATTATATTAGTAATAATGTAAAGACACAGTTATTATGTTAAGTAATACTACAAGTAGAATATCATTATATTAGTAATAATGTAAAGAACACAGTTATTATGTTAAGTAATACTACAAGTAGAATATCATTATATTAGTAATAATGTAAAGACACAGTTATTATGTTAAGTAATACTACAAGTAGAATATCATTATATTAGTAATAATGTAAAGACACAGTTATTATGTTAAGTAATACTACAAGTAGAATATCATTATATTAGTAATAATGTAAAGACACAGTTATTATGTTAAGTAATACTACAAGTAGAATATCATTATATTAGTAATAATGTAAAGACACAGTTATTATGTTAAGTAATACTACAAGTAGAATATCATTATATTAGTAATAATGTAAAGCCACAGTTATTATGTTAAGTAATACTACAAGTAGAATATCATTATATTAGTAATAATGTAAAGCCACAGTTATTATGTTAAGTAATACTACAAGTAGAATATCATTATATTAGTAATAATGTAAAGCCATAGTTATTATGTTAAGTAATACTACAAGTAGAATATCATTATATTAGTAATAATGTAAAGACACAGTTATTATGTTAAGTAATACTACAAGTAGAATATCATTATATTAGTAATAATGTAAAGACACAGTTATTATGTTAAGTAATACTACAAGTAGAATATCATTATATTAGTAATAATGTAAAAACATAGTTATTATGTTAAGTAATACTACAAGTAGAATATCATTATATTAGTAATAATGTAAAGCCATAGTTATTATGTTAAGTAATACTACAAGTAGAATATCATTATATTAGTAATAATGTAAAGCCATAGTTATTATGTTAAGTAATACTACAAGTAGAATATCATTATATTAGTAATAATGTAAAGACACAGTTATTATGTTAAGTAATACTACAAGTAGAATATCATTATATTAGTAATAATGTAAAGCCACAGTTATTATGTTAAGTAATACTACAAGTAGAATATCATTATATTAGTAATAATGTAAAGCCATAGTTATTATGTTAAGTAATACTACAAGTAGAATATCATTATATTAGTAATAATGTAAAGCCATAGTTATTATGTTAAGTAATACTACAAGTAGAATATCATTATATTAGTAATAATGTAAAGACACAGTTATTATGTTAAGTAATACTACAAGTAGAATATCATTATATTAGTAATAATGTAAAGCCATAGTTATTATGTTAAGTAATACTACAAGTAGAATATCATTATATTAGTAATAATGTAAAAACATAGTTATTATGTTAAGTAATACTACAAGTAGAATATCATTATATTAGTAATAATGTAAAAACACAGTTATTATGTTAAGTAATACTACAAGTAGAATATCATTATATTAGTAATAATGTAAAGCCACAGTTATTATGTTAAGTAATACTACAAGTAGAATATCATTATATTAGTAATAATGTAAAAACACATTTATTATGTTAAGTAATACTACAAGTAGAATATCATTATATTAGTAATAATGTAAAGCCATAGTTATTATGTTAAGTAATACTACAAGTAGAATATCATTATATTAGTAATAATGTAAAGCCATAGTTATTATGTTAAGTAATACTACAAGTAGAATATCATTATATTAGTAATAATGTAAAGACACAGTTATTATGTTAAGTAATACTACAAGTAGAATATCATTATATTAGTAATAATGTAAAGACACAGTTATTATGTTAAGTAATACTACAAGTAGAATATCATTATATTAGTAATAATGTAAAGACACAGTTATTATGTTAAGTAATACTACAAGTAGAATATCATTATATTAGTAATAATGTAAAGACACAGTTATTATGTTAAGTAATACTACAAGTAGAATATCATTATATTAGTAATAATGTAAAAGACACAGTTATTATGTTAAGTAATACTACAAGTAGAATATCATTATATTAGTAATAATGTAAAGACACAGTTATTATGTTAAGTAATACTACAAGTAGAATATCATTATATTAGTAATAATGTAAAGACACAGTTATTATGTTAAGTAATACTACAAGTAGAATATCATTATATTAGTAATAATGTAAAAACACAGTTATTATGTTAAGTAATACTACAAGTAGAATATCATTATATTAGTAATAATGTAAAGACACAGTTATTATGTTAAGTAATACTACAAGTAGAATATCATTATATTAGTAATAATGTAAAGACACAGTTATTATGTTAAGTAATACTACAAGTAGAATATCATTATATTAGTAATAATGTAAAAACACAGTTATTATGTTAAGTAATACTACAAGTAGAATATCATTATATTAGTAATAATGTTAAGACACAGTTATTATGTTAAGTAATACTACAAGTAGAATATCATTATATTAGTAATAATGTAAAGACATAGTTATTATGTTAAGTAATACTACAAGTAGAATATCATTATATTAGTAATAATGTAAAGAACACAGTTATTATGTTAAGTAATACTACAAGTAGAATATCATTATATTAGTAATAATGTAAAGACACAGTTATTATGTTAAGTAATACTACAAGTAGAATATCATTATATTAGTAATAATGTAAAAGACACAGTTATTATGTTAAGTAATACTACAAGTAGAATATCATTATATTAGTAATAATGTAAAGACACAGTTATTATGTTAAGTAATACTACAAAGTAGAATATCATTATATTAGTAATAATGTAAAGCCATAGTTATTATGTTAAGTAATACTACAAGTAGAATATCATTATATTAGTAATAATGTAAA
>NW_027467777.1:954709-993498 GCF_004210375.1 Tachypleus tridentatus
TACTGATAATTCTAAGAATGTATTCGTTAACTACTGATAATTCTAGAAATGTACTCTTTAACTACTGATTATTCTAAGAATGTAATCGTTAACTACTGATAATTCTAAGAATGTACTGGTTAACTAATGATTATTCTAAGAATGTACTCTTTAACTACTGATTATTCTAAGAATGTACTCTTTAACTACTGATAATTCTAAGAATGTACTCGTTAACTACTGATAATTTTAGAATGTACTCGTTATCTAGTGATTATTCTAATAATGCTCGTTAACTAGTGATTATTCTAAGAATTTTCTTGTTAACTACTGATAATTTCAAGAATGTACTCGTTATCTCTAGTGATTATTCTAATAATGCTTGTTAACTAGTGATTATTCTAAGAATGTGCTTATTAACTACTGATAATTCCAAGAATCTATTCGTTACCTACTGAAATATTAAGAATGTACTCGTTAACTATTGATAATTCTAAGAATGTATTTATTAACTACTGATAATTCAAGAAATGTACTTGTTTACTATTGAAAATTCTAACAATGTACTCGATAACTAGTGATTATTTTAAAAATACTCCTTAACTACTCATTATAATAAGAATGTATTAGTTAACTACTGATAATTCTAAGAAGGTGCTCGTTAAATAGTGATTATTCGAAGAATTTGTTTGTTAACTACTGATAATTCTAGCAATGTACTCTTTAACTACTGATTATTCTAGGAATGTAATCGTTAACTAGTGATAATTTTAAGAATGTACTCGTTAACTAGTGATTATTCTGAGAATGTACTCGTTAACTAGTGATAATTCTAAGAATGTACTCTTTAACTACTGATTATTCTAAGAATGTACTCGTTATCTACAGATAATTCTAAGAATGTACTCGTTAACTACTGATAATTCTAGGAATGTACTCGTTAACTAGTGATTCTTTTAAAAATACTCGTTAACTAGTGATTATAATAAGAATGTATTCGTTAACTACTGAAATATTATGAATGTACTCTTTAACTAGTGATTATTCTAAGAATGTGCTTGTTAACTACTGATTATTCTAAGAATGTACTCGTTAACTATTGATAATTCTAAGAATGTATTTGTTAACTACTGATAATTCGAGGAATGTACTTGTTTACTATTGATAATTCTAACAATGTACTCGATAACTAGTGATTATTTTAAAAATACTCGTTAACTACTCATTATAATAAGAATGTATTCGTTAACTACTGATAATTCTAAGAAGGTGCTCGTTAAGTAGTGATTATTCGAAGAATTTGTTTGTTAACTACTGATAATTCTAAGAATTTGCTCGTTAAATAGTGATTATTTGAAGAATTTGTTTGTTAACTACTGATAATTCTAGCAATGTACTCTTTAACTACTGATTATTCTAGGAATGTAATCGTTAACTAGTGATAATTCTAAAAATGTACTCGTTAACTAGTGATTATTCTGAGAATGTACTCGTTAACTAGTAATTATTCTAAGAATGTACTCTTTAACTACTGATTATTCTAAGAATGTACTCTTTAACTACTGATTATTCTTGGAATGTACTCGTTAACTAGTGATAATTCTAAGAATGTACTCGTTAACTACTGATAATTCTAGGAATGTACTCGTTAACTAGTGATTATTTTAAAAATACTCGTTAACTACTGATTATAATAAGAATGTATTCGTTAACTACTGATAATTCTAAGAAGGTGCTCGTTAAGTAGTGATTATTCGAAGAATTTGTTTGTTAACTACTGATAATTCCAAGAATATATTTTTAAATACTGATAATATTAAGAATAAACTCGTTAACTAGTAATTATTCTAAGAATGTTCACGTGAACTACTGATAATTTTAAGATTGTACTCGTTAACTTGTGATAATTCTAAGTATCTACTCGTTAACAACTGATAATTCCTAGAATGTACTCGTTATCTTGTGATTTTTCTAAGAATGCTTATTAACTGGTGATTATTCTAAAATGTACACGTTAACTAGTGATTATTCTATGAATTTGCTTGTTAACCACTGATAATTCCATAAATGTACTTTTAAACTACTGTAATATTGAGAATATACTCCTTAACTAGTTATTATTCTAAAATGTACTGGATAATTACTGATAATGCTATGAATGTACTTGTTAACTACTGATAATTCTAAAAATGTACTTGTTAGCTACTGCTAATTCCAAGAATGTATTCGTTAACTACTGATAATTCTAGAAATGTACTCTTTAACTACTGATTATTCTAGGAATGTTATCGTTAACTACTGATAATTCTAAGAATGTATTCGTTAACTACTGATAATTCTAAGAATGTATTTGTTAAGTAGTGATTATTCTAAGAATGTACTTGTTAACTACTGATAATTTTAAGAATGTACTTGTTAACTACTGGTAATTCTAAGAATGTACTTGTTAACTACTGATAATTCTAGGAATGTACTTGTTTACTATTGATAATTCTTAGAATGTACTCGTTAACTAGTGATTATTCTATGTATGTACTCGTTAATTACTGATAATTCTAGAAATGTACTTGTTAACTACTGATAATTCTAAGAATGTATTCGTTAACTACTGATAATTCTAGAAATGTACTCTTTAACTACTGATTATTCTAGGAATGTAATCGTTAACTACTGATAATTCTAAGAAGGTACTGGTTAGCTAATGATTATTCTAAGAATGTACTCTTTAACTACTGATTATTCTAAGAATGTACTCTTTAACTACTGATAATTCTAAGAATGTACTCGTTATCTGCTGATAAATTTTAGAATGTACTCGTTATCTAGTGATTATTCTAATAATGCTCGTTAACTAGTGATTATTCTATGAATTGATAATTCTTGTTAACTACTGATAATTCTAAGAATGTATTTGTTAAGTAGTGATTATTCTAATAATGCTTGTTAATAGTGATTATTCTAAGAATGTGCTTATTAACTTCTGATAATTCCAAGAATCTATTCGTTACCTACTGAAATATTATGAATGTTCTCGTTAACTATTGATAATTCTAAGAATGTATTTGTTAACTACTGATAATTCTAAGAATGTACTTGTTTACTATTGATAATTCTAACAATGTACTCGATAACTAGTGATTATTTTAAAAATACTCGTTAACTACTCATTATAATAAGAATGTATTAGTTAACTACTGATAATTCTAAGAAGGTGCTCGTTAAATAGTGATTATTCGAAGAATTTGTTTGTTAACTACTGATAATTCTAGCAATGTACTCTTTAACTACTGATTATTCTAGGAATGTAATCGTTAACTAGTGATAATTCTAAGAATGTACTCGTTAACTAGTGATTATTCTAAAAATGTACTCGTTAACTAGTGATTATTCTAACTACCACTGATAATTCTATAAATGTACTTTTAACTACTGATAATTCTATAAATGTACTCGTTAACTACTTATTATTCTAAGAATGTACTCGTTAACTACTGATAATTCTAAGAATGTACTTGTTAACTACTGATAATTCTAAAAATGTACTTGTTAGCTACTGCTAATTCCAAGAATGTATTCGTTAACTACTGATAATTCTAGAAATGTACTCTTTAACTACTGATTATTCTAAGAATGTACTCTTTAACTACTGATTATTCTAAGAATGTACTCTTTAACTACTGATTATTCTTAGAATGTACTCGTTAACTACTGATAATTCTAAGAATGTACTCGTTAACTACTGATAATTCTTAGAATGTACTCGTTAACTAGTGATAATTCTAAGAACACTCGTTAACTAATGATTATATTAAGAATGTACTCGTTAACTACTGATAATTCTAAAATGTACTCGTTAACTACTGATAATTCTAAGAATGTACTCGTTAACTACTGATAATTCTTAGAATGTACTCGTTATCTTGTGATTATTCTAATAATGCTTCTTAACTAGTGATTATTCTAAGAATGTACTTGTTAACTAGTGATTATTTTAGAATGTACTCGTTAACTACTGATAATTTAAGAATGTACTCGTTAACTACTGATAATTCTAAGAATGTATTCGTTAACTAGTGATTATTTTAAGAATGTACTCATTAACTACTGATAATTCTAAGAATGTACTCGTTAACTACTGATAATTCTAAGAATGTACTCGTTAACTACTGATAATTCTAAGAATGTACTCGTTAACTACTGATAATTCTAAGAATGTACTCGTTAACTACTGATAATTTTAGAATGTACTCGTTATCTAGTGATTATTCTAATAATACTTGTTAACTAGTGATTATTCTAAGAATGTGCTTATTAACTACTGATAATTCCAAGAATATATTCGTTACCTACTGAAATATTATGAATGTACTCGTTAACTAGTGATTATTCTAAGAATGTGCTTGTTAACTACTGATTATTCTAAGAATGTACTCGTTAACTATTGATAATTCTAAGAATGTATTTGTTAACTACTGATAATTCAAAGAATGTACTTGTTTACTATTGATAATTCTAACAATGTACTCGTTAACTAGTGATTATTTTAAAAATACTCGTTAACTACTGATTATAATAAGAATGTATTAGTTAACTACTGATAATTCTAAGAATGTGCTCGTTAAATAGTGATTATTCTAAGAATTTGTTTGTTAACTACTGATAATTCTAGAATGTACTCTTTAACTACTGATTATTCTAGGAATGTAATCGTTAACTAGTGATAATTCTAAGAATGTACTCGTTAACTAGTGATTATTCTGAGAATGTACTCGTTAACTAGTGATTATTCTAAGAATGTACTCTTTAACTACTGATTATTCTAAGAATGTACTCGTTAACTACTGATAATTCTAAGAATGTACTCGTTAACTACTGATAATTCTAAGAATGTACTCGTTAACTACTGATAATTCTAAGAATGTACTCGTTAACTACTGATAATTCTAAGAATGTACTCGTTAACTACTGATAATTTTAAGAATGTACTCGTTATCTAGTGATTATTCTAATAATACTTGTTAACTAGTGATTATTCTAAGAATGTGCTTATTAACTACTGATAATTCCAAGAATGTATTCGTTAACTACTGATATATTATGAATGTACTCGTTAACTAGTGATTATTCTAAGAATATACTTGTTAACTACTGATTATTCTAAGAATGTACTTGTTAACTATTGATAATTCTAAGAATGTATTTGTTAACTACTGATAATTCGAGGAATGTACTTGTTTACTATTGATAATTCTAACAATGTACTCGATTACTAGTGATTATTTTAAAAATACTCGTTAACTACTCATTATAATAAGAATGTATTAGTTAACTACTGATAATTCTAAGAAGGTGCTCGTTAAGTAGTGATTATTCGAAGAATTTGTTTGTTAACTACTGATAATTCCAAGAATATATTTTTAACTACTGATAATATTAAGAATAAACTCGTTAACTAATAATTATTCTAAGAATGTTCACGTGAACTACTGATAATTTTAAGAATGTACTCGTTAACTTGTGATAATTCTAAATATCTACTCGTTAACAACTGATAATTCCTAGAATGTACTCGTTATCTTGTGATTTTTCTAAGAATGCTTATTAACTGATGATTATTCTAAAAATGTACACGTTAACTAGTGATTATTCTATGAATTTGCTTGTTAACCACTGATAATTCCAAGAATGTATTTTTAACTACTGTAATATTGAGAATATACTCCTTAACTAGTTATTATTCTAAAAATGTACTCGATAATTACTGATAATGCTATGAATGTACTTGTTAACTACTGATAATTCTAAAAATGTACTTGTTAACTACTGATAATTCCAAGAATGTATTCGTTAACTACTGATAATTCATGAAATGTACTCTTTAACTACTGATTATTCTAAGAATGTTATCGTTAACTACTGATAATTCTAAGAATCTACTCGTTAACTACTGATAATTCTAAGAATGTATTTGTTAAGTAGTGATTATTCTAAGAATGTACTTGTTAACTACTGATAATTTTAAGAATGTACTTGTTAACTACTGATAATTCTAAGAATGTACTTGTTAACTACTGATAATTCTAGGAATGTACTTGTTTACTATTGATAATTCTTAGAATGTACTCGTTAACTAGTGATTATTCTATGTATGTATTTGTTAATTACTGATAATTCTAGAAATGTACTCTTTAAATACTGATTATTCTAGGAATGTAATCGTTAACTACTGATAATTTTAAGAATGTACTCGTTAACTAGTGATTATTCTAAGAATGTACTCGAACTACTGATTATTCTAAGAATGTACTCGTTAACTACTGATAATTCTAGAATGTACTCTTTAACTACTGATTATAATAAGAATGTATTAGTTAACTACTGATAATTCTAAGAATGTGCTCGTTAACTAGTGATTATTCGAAGAATTTGTTTGTTAACTACTGATAATTCTAGAATGTACTCTTTAACTACTGATTATTCTAGGAATGTAATCGTTAATTAGTGATAATTCTAAGAATGTACTCGTTAACTAGTGATTATTCTAAAATGTACTCGTTAACTAGTGATTATTCTATGAATTTGCTTGTTAACCACTGATAATTCCATAAATGTACTTTTAACTACTGTAATATTGAGAATATACTCTTAACTAGTTATTATTCTAAAAATGTACTGGATAATTACTGATAATGCTATGAATGTACTTGTTAACTACTGATAATTCTAAAAATGTACTTGTTAGCTACTGCTAATTCCAAGAATGTATTCGTTAACTACTGATAATTCTAGAAATGTACTCTTTAACTACTGATTATTCTAGGAATGTTATCGTTAACTACTGATAATTCTAAGAATGTATTCGTTAACTACTGATAATTCTAAGAATGTATTTGTTAAATAGTGATTATTCTAAGAATGTACTTGTTAACTACTGATAATTTTAAGAATGTACTTGTTAACTACTGATAATTCTAAGAATGTACTTGTTAACTACTGATAATTCTAGGAATGTACTTGTTTACTATTGATAATTCTTAGAATGTACTCGTTAACTAGTGATTATTCTATGTATGTACTCGTTAATTACTGATAATTCTAGAAATGTACTCTTTAACTACTGATTATTCTAGGAATGTAATCGTTAACTACTGATAATTTTAAGAATGTACTCGTTAACTAGTGATTATTCTAAGAATGTACTCTTTAACAACTGATAATTCTAAGAATGTACTCGTTAACTGCTGATAATTTTTAGAATGTACTCGTTAACTACTGATAATTCTAAGAATGTACTCGTTAACTTCTGATAATTCTAAGTATCTATTCGTAAACTACTGATAATTTTTAGAATGTACTCATTATCTAGTGTTTATTCTAATAATGCTCGTTAAATAGTGATTATTCTATGAATTTTCTTGTTAACTACTGATAATTCCAAGAATGTACTTGTTAACTACTGATAATTTTTAGAATGTACTCGTTATCTAGTGATTATTCTAAGAATGTGCTTATTAACTTCTGATAATTCCAAGAATCTATTCGTTACCTACTGAAATATTATGAATGTACTCGTTAACTAGTGATTATTCTAAGAATGTGCTTGTTAACTACTGATTATTCTAAGAATGTACTTTTTAACTATTGATAATTCTAAGAATGTACTTGTTAACTACTGATAATTCGAGGAATGTACTTGTTTACTATTGATAATTCTAACAATGTACTCGATAACTAGTGAGTATTTTAAAAACACTCGTTAACTACTCATTATAATAAGAATGTATTAGTTAACTACTGATAATTCTAAGAAGGTGCTCGTTAATAGTGATTATTCGAAGAATTTGTTTGTTAACTACTGATAATTCTAGCAATATACTCTTTAAATACTGATTATTCTAGGAATGTAATCGTTAACTAGTGATAATTCTAAGAATGTACTCGTTAACTAGTGATATTCTGAGAATGTACTCTTTAACTAGTGATTATTCTAAGAATGTACTCTTTAACTACTGATTATTCTAAGAATGTACTCTTTAACTACTGATTATTCTTGGAATGTACTCGTTAACTACTGATAATTCTAAGAATGTACTCGTTAACTACTGATAATTCTTAGAATATACTCGTTATCTAGTGATAATTCTAACAACACTCGTTAACTAATGTTTATATTAAGAATGTACTCGTTAACTACTGCTAATTCTAAAATGTGCTCGTTAACTTCTGATAATTCTTAGAATGTACTCGTTATCTTGTGATTATTCTAATAATGCTTGTTAACTAGTGATTATTCTAAGAATGTGCTTATTAACTTGATAATTCCAAGAATGTATTCGTTACCTACTGAAATATTATGAATGTACTCGTTAACTATTGATAATTCTAAGAATGTATTTATTAACTACTGATAATTCTAGGAATGTACTTGTTTACTATTGATAATTCTAACAATGTACTCGTTAACTAGTGATTATTTTAAAAATTTACTCGTTAACTACTGATTATAATAAGAATGTATTCGTTAACTACTGAAATATTAAGAATGTACTCGTTAACTAGTGATTATTCTAAGAATGTGCTTGTTAACTACTGATTATTCTAAGAATGTACTCGTTAACTATTGATAATTCTAAGAATGTATTTGTTAACTACTGATAATTCTAGGAATGTACTTGTTTACTATTGATAATTCTAAGAATGTACTCGTTAACTAGTGATTATTTTAAAAATACTCGTTAACTACTGATTATAATAAGAATGTATTCGTTAACTACTGATAATTCTAAGAATGTGCTCGTTAACTAGTGATTATTCGAAGAATTTGTTTGTTAACTACTGATAATTCTAAGAATTTGCTCGTTAAATAGTGATTATTTGAAGAATTTGTTTGTTAACTACTGATAATTCTAGCAATGTACTCTTTAACTACTGATTATTCTAGGAATGTAATCGTTAACTTGTGATAATTCTAAAAATGTACTCGTTAACTAGTGATTATTCTAAGAATGTACTCGTTAACTAGTGATTATTCTAAGAATGTACTCGTTAACTACTGATAATTCTAAGAATGTACTCGTTAACTACTGATAATTCTAAGAATGTACTCGTTAACTAGTGATTATTCTAAGAATGTACTCGTTAACTACTGATAATTCTAGGAATGTACTCGTTAACTAGTGATTATTTTAAAAATACTCGTTAACTACTGATTATAATAAGAATGTATTCGTTAACTACTGATAATTCTAAGAAGGTGCTCGTTAAGTAGTGATTATTCGAAGAATTTGTTTGTTAACTACTGATAATTCCAAGAATATATTTTTAAATACTGATAATATTAAGAATAAACTCGTTAACTAGTAATTATTCTAAGAATGTTCACGTGAACTACTGATAATTTTAAGAATGTACTCGTTAACTTGTGATAATTCTAAGTATCTACTCGTTAACAACTGATAATTCCTAGAATGTACTCGTTATCTTGTGATTTTTCTAAGAATGCTTATTAACTGGTGATTATTCTAAAAATGTACACGTTAACTAGTGATTATTCTATGAATTTGCTTGTTAACCACTGATAATTCCATAAATGTACTTTTAACTACTGTAATATTGAGAATATACTCCTTAACTAGTTATTATTCTAAAAATGTACTGGATAATTACTGATAATGCTATGAATGTACTTGTTAACTACTGATAATTCTAAGAATGTACTTGTTAACTACTGATAATTCCAAGAATGTATTCGTTAACTACTGATAATTCTAGAAATGTACTCTTTAACTACTGATTATTCTAGGAATGTTATCGTTAACTACTGATAATTCTAAGAATCTATTCGTTAACTACTGATAATTCTAAGAATGTATTTGTTAACTAGTTAACTAGTGATTATTCTAAGAATGTACTTGTTAACTACTGATAATTTTAAGAATGTACTTGATAACTACTGGTAATTCTAAGAATGTACTTGTTAACTACTGATAATTCTAGGAATGTACTTGTTCACTATTGATAATTCTTAGAATGTACTCGTTAACTAGTGATTATTCTAAGAATGTACTCGTTAACTACTGATAATTCTAGAAATGTACTTGTTAACTACTGATAATTCTAAGAATGTATTCGTTAACTACTGATAATTCTAAGAATGTACTCTTTAACTACTGATTATTCTAAGAATGTAATCGTTAACTACTGATAATTCTAAGAATGTACTCGTTAACTAGTGATTATTCTAAGAATGTACTCGTTAACTAGTGATAATTCTAAGAATGTACTCTTTAACTACTGATTATTCTAAGAATGTACTCGTTAACTACTGATAATTCTAAGAATGTACTCGTTAACTACTGATAATTCTAAGAATGTACTCGTTAACTAGTGATTATTTTAAAAATACTCGTTAACTAGTGATTATAATAAGAATGTATTCGTTAACTACTGAAATATTATGAATGTACTCTTTAACTAGTGATTATTCTAAGAATGTGCTTGTTAACTACTGATTATTCTAAGAATGTACTCGTTAACTATTGATAATTCTAAGAATGTATTTGTTAACTACTGATAATTCGAGGAATGTACTTGTTTACTATTGATAATTCTAACAATGTACTCGTTAACTAGTGATTATTTTAAAAATACTCGTTAACTACTCATTATATTAAGAATGTATTCGTTAACTACTGATAATTCTAAGAAGGTGCTCGTTAAGTAGTGATTATTCGAAGAATTTGTTTGTTAACTACTGATAATTCTAAGAAGGTGCTCGTTAAATAGTGATTATTTGAAGAATTTGTTTGTTAACTACTGATAATTCTAGCAATGTACTCTTTAACTACTGATTATTCTAGGAATGTAATCGTTAACTAGTGATAATTCTAAAAATGTACTCGTTAACTAGTGATTATTCTGAGAATGTACTCGTTAACTAGTAATTATTCTAAGAATGTACTCTTTAACTACTGATTATTCTAAGAATGTACTCTTTAACTACTGATTATTCTTGGAATGTACTCGTTAACTACTGATAATTCTAAGAATGTACTCGTTAACTACTGATAATTCTAGGATTGTACTCGTTAACTAGTGATTATTTTAAAAAATACTCGTTAACTACTGATTATAATAAGAATGTATTCGTTAACTACTGATAATTCTAAGAAGGTGCTCGTTAAGTAGTGATTATTCGAAGAATTTGTTTGTTAACTACTGATAATTCCAAGAATATATTTTTAAATACTGATAATATTAAGAATAAACTCGTTAACTAGTAATTATTCTAAGAATGTTCACGTGAACTACTGATAATTTTAAGATTGTACTCGTTAACTTGTGATAATTCTAAGTATCTACTCGTTAACAACTGATAATTCCTAGAATGTACTCGTTATCTTGTGATTTTTCTAAGAATGCTTATTAACTGGTGATTATTCTAAAAATGTACACGTTAACTAGTGATTATTCTATGAATTTGCTTGTTAACCACTGATAATTCCATAAATGTACTTTTAACTACTGTAATATTGAGAATATACTCCTTAACTAGTTATTATTCTAAAATGTACTGGATAATTACTGATAATGCTATGAATGTACTTGTTAACTACTGATAATTCTAAAAATGTACTTGTTAGCTACTGCTAATTCCAAGAATGTATTCGTTAACTACTGATAATTCTAGAAATGTACTCTTTAACTACTGATTATTCTAGGAATGTTATCGTTAACTACTGATAATTCTAAGAATCTATTCGTTAACTACTGATAATTCTAAGAATGTATTTGTTAAGTAGTGATTATTCTAAGAATGTACTTGTTAACTACTGATAATTTTAAGAATGTACTTGTTAACTACTGGTAATTCTAAGAATGTACTTGTTAACTACTGATAATTCTAGGAATGTACTTGTTCACTATTGATAATTCTTAGAATGTACTCGTTAACTAGTGATTATTCTATGTATGTACTCGTTAATTACTGATAATTCTAGAAATGTACTTGTTAGCTACTGCTAATTCCAAGAATGTATTCGTTAACTACTGATAATTCTAGAAATGTACTCTTTAACTACTGATTATTCTAGGAATGTAATCGTTAACTACTGATAATTCTAAGAAGGTACTGGTTAGCTAATGATTATTCTAAGAATGTACTCTTTAACTACTGATTATTCTAAGAATGTACTCTTTAACTACTGATAATTCTAAGAATGTACTCGTTATCTGCTGATAAATTTTAGAATGTACTCGTTATCTAGTGATTATTCTAATAATGCTCGTTAACTAGTTATTATTCTATGAATTTTCTTGTTAACTACTGATAATTTCAAGAATGTACTCGTTATCTCGTGATTATTCTAATAATGCTTGTTAATAGTGATTATTCTAAGAATGTGCTTATTAACTTCTGATAATTCCAAGAATCTATTCGTTACCTACTGAAATATTATGAATGTACTCGTTAACTATTGATAATTCTAAGAATGTATTTATTAACTACTGATAATTCAAGAAATGTACTTGTTTACTATTGAAAATTCTAACAATGTACTCGATAACTAGTGATTATTTTAAAAATACTCCTTAACTACTCATTATAATAAGAATGTATTAGTTAACTACTGATAATTCTAAGAAGGTGCTCGTTAAATAGTGATTATTCGAAGAATTTGTTTGTTAACTACTGATAATTCTAGCAATGTACTCTTTAACTACTGATTATTCTAGGAATGTAATCGTTAACTAGTGATAATTCTAAGAATGTACTCGTTAACTAGTGATTATTCTAAAAATGTACACGTTAACTAGTGATTATTCTATGAATTTGCTTGTTAACCACTAATAATTCCATAAATGTACTTTTAACTACTGTAATATTGAGAATATACTCCTTAACTAGTTATTATTCTAAAAATGTACTGGATAATTACTGATAATGCTATGAATGTACTTGTTAACTACTGATAATTCTAAAAATGTACTTGTTAGCTACTGCTAATTCCAAGAATGTATTCGTTAACTACTGATAATTCTAGAAATGTACTCTTTAACTACTGATTATTCTAAGAATGTACTCGTTAACTACTGATAATTCTAAGAATGTATTCGTTAACTACTGATAATTCTAAGAATGTATTTGTTAACTAGTGATTATTCTAAGAATGTACTTGTTAACTACTGATAATTCTAAAATGTACTTGTTAACTACTGATAATTCTAAGAATGTACTTGTTAACTACTGATAATTCTAAGAATGTACTTGTTTACTATTGATAATTCTTAGAATGTACTCGTTAACTAGTGATTATTCTATGAATGTACTCGTTAACTACTGATAATTCTAAGAATGTACTCTTTAACTACTGATTATTCTAAGAATGTAATCGTTAACTACTGATAATTCTAAGAAGGTACTGGTTAGCTAATGATTATTCTAAGAATGTAATCTTTAACTACTGATTATTCTAAGAATGTACTCTTTAACTACTGATAATTCTAAGAATGTACTCGTTATCTGCTGATAAATTTTAGAATGTACTCGTTATCTAGTGATTATTCTAATAATGCTCGTTAACTAGTTATTATTTTATGAATTTTATTGTTAACTACTGATAATTTTTAGAATGTACTCGTTAACTAGTGATTATTCTAAGAATGCTTGTTAACTAGTGATTATTCTAAGAATGTGCTTGTTAACTACTGATAATTCCAAGAATCTATTCGTTACCTACTGAAATATTATGAATGTTCTCGTTAACTATTGATAATTCTAAGAATGTACTCTTTAACAACTGATAATTCTAAGAATGTACTCGTTAACTGCTGATAATTTTAAGAATGTACTCGTTAACTACTGATAATTCTAAGAATGTACTCGTTAACTACTGATAATTCTAAGAATGTACTCTTTAACTACTGATAATTTTAAGAATGTACTCGTTAACTAGTGATTATTCTAATAATGCTCGTTAACTAGTGATTATTCTAAGAATTTTCTTGTTAACTACTGATAATTCTAAGAATGTACTTGTTAACTACTGATAATTTTAGAATGTACTCGTTAACTAGTGATTATTCTAAGAATGTACTTATTAACTATGATAATTCTAAGAATCTATTCGTTACCTACTGAAATATTATGAATGTACTCGTTAACTAGTGATTATTCTAAGAATGTTCTTGTTAACTACTGATTATTCTAAGAATGTACTTTTTAACTATTGATAATTCTAAGAATGTACTTGTTAACTACTGATAATTCGAGGAATGTACTTGTTTACTATTGATAATTCTAACAATGTACTCGATAACTAGTGATTACTTTAAAAATACTGCTTAACTACTCATTATAATAAGAATGTATTAGTTAACTACTGATAATTCTAAGAAGGTGCTCGTTAAATAGTGATTATTCGAAGAATTTGTTTGTTAACTACTGATAATTCTAGCAATGTACTCTTTAACTACTGATTATTCTAGGAATGTAATCGTTAATTAGTGATAATTCTAAGAATGTACTCGTTAATTAGTGATTATTCTAAAAATGTACACGTTAACTAGTGATTATTCTATGAATTTGCTTGTTAACCACTAATAATTCCATAAATGTACTTTTAACTACTGTAATATTGAGAATATACTCCTTAACTAGTTATTATTCTAAAAATGTACTCGATAATTACTGATAATGCTATGAATGTACTTGTTAACTACTGATAATTCTAAAAATGTACTTGTTAGCTACTGCTAATTCCAAGAATGTATTCGTTAACTACTGATAATTCTAGAAATGTACTCTTTAACTACTGATTATTCTAGGAATGTTATCGTTAACTACTGATAATTCTAAGAATCTACTCGTTAACTACTCATAATTCTAAGAATGTATTTGTTAAGTAGTGATTATTCTAAGAATGTACTTGTTAACTACTGATAATTTTAAGAATGTACTTGTTAACTACTGATAATTCTAAGAATGTACTTGTTAACTACTGATAATTCTAGGAATGTACTTGTTACTATTGATAATTCTACTGAGAATGTACTCGTTAACTAGTGATTATTCTATGTATGTATTTGTTAATTACTGATAATTCTAGAAATGTACTCTTTAAATACTGATTATTCTAGGAATGTAATCGTTAACTACTGATAATTTTAAGAATGTACTCGTTAACTAGTGATTATTCTAAGAATGTACTCTAACTACTGATTATTCTAAGAATGTACTCTTTAATTACTGATAATTCTAGATATGTACTCTTTAACTACTCATTATAATAAGAATGTATTAGTTAACTACTGATAATTCTAAGAAGGTGCTCGTTAAATAGTGATTATTCGAAGAATTTGTTTGTTAACTACTGATAATTCTAGCAATGTACTCTTTAACTACTGATTATTCTAGGAATGTAATCGTTAACTAGTGATAATTCTAAGAATGTACTCGTTAATTAGTGATTATTCTAAAAATGTACACGTTAACTAGTGATTATTCTATGAATTTGCTTGTTAACCACTAATAATTCCATAAATGTACTTTTAACTACTGTAATATTGAGAATATACTCCTTAACTAGTTATTATTCTAAAAATGTACTGGATAATTACTGATAATGCTATGAATGTACTTGTTAACTACTGATAATTCTAAAAATGTACTTGTTAGCTACTGCTAATTCCAAGAATGTATTCGTTAACTACTGATAATTCTAGAAATGTACTCTTTAACTACTGATTATTCTAGGAATGTTATCGTTAACTACTGATAATTCTAAGAATTTATTCGTTAACTACTGATAATTCTAAGAATGTATTTGTTAAGTAGTGATTATTCTAAGAATGTACTTGTTAACTACTGATAATTTTAAGAATGTACTTGTTAACTACTGGTAATTCTAAGAATGTACTTGTTAACTACTGATAATTCTAGGAATGTACTTGTTTACTATTGATAATTCTTAGAATGTACTCGTTAACTAGTGATTATTCTATGTATGTACTCGTTAATTACTGATAATTCTAGAAATGTACTCTTTAACTCCTGATTATTCTAGGAATGTAATCGTTAACTACTGATAATTTTAAGAATGTACTCGTTAACTAGTGATTATTCTAAGAATGTACTCTTTAACAACTGATAATTCTAAGAATGTACTCGTTAACTGCTGATAATTTTTAGAATGTACTCGTTAACTACTGATAATTCTAAGAATGTACTCGTTAACTTCTGATAATTCTAAGCATCTATTCGTAAACTACTGATAATTTTTAGAATGTACTCATTATCTAGTGTTTATTCTAATAATGCTCGTTAAATAGTGATTATTCTATGAATTTTCTTGTTAACTACTGATAATTCCAAGAATGTACTTGTTAACTACTGATAATTTTTAGAATGTACTCGTTATCTAGTGATTATTCTAAGAATGTTCTTATTAACTTCTGATAATTCCAAGAATCTATTCGTTACCTACTGAAATATTATGAATGTACTCGTTAACTAGTGATTATTCTAAGAATGTTCTTGTTAACTACTGATTATTCTAAGAATGTACTTTTTAACTATTGATAATTCTAAGAATGTACTTGTTAACTACTGATAATTCGAGGAATGTACTTGTTTACTATTGATAATTCTAACAATGTACTCGATAACTAGTGAGTATTTTAAAAACACTCGTTAACTACTCATTATAATAAGAATGTATTAGTTAACTACTGATAATTCTAAGAAGGTGCTCGTTAATAGTGATTATTCGAAGAATTTGTTTGTTAACTACTGATAATTCTAGCAATATACTCTTTAAATACTGATTATTCTAGGAATGTAATCGTTAACTAGTGATAATTCTAAGAATGTACTCGTTAACTAGTGATATTCTGAGAATGTACTCGTTAACTAGTGATTATTCTAAGAATGTACTCTTTAACTACTGATTATTCTAAGAATGTACTCTTTAACTACTGATTATTCTTGGAATGTACTCGTTAACTACTGATAATTCTAAGAATGTACTCGTTAACTACTGATAATTCTTAGAATATACTCGTTATCTAGTGATAATTCTAACAACACTCGTTAACTAATGATTATATTAAGAATGTACTCGTTAACTACTGCTAATTCTAAAATGTGCTCGTTAACTTCTGATAATTCTTAGAATGTACTCGTTATCTTGTGATTATTCTAATAATGCTTGTTAACTAGTGATTATTCTAAGAATGTACTTGTTAACTAGTGATATTTTTAAGAATGTACTCATTAACTACTGATAATTTAAGAATGTACTCGTTAACTACTGATAATTCTAAGAATATATTCGTTAACAAGTGATTATTTTAAGAATGTACTCATTATCTACTGATAATTCTAAGAATGTACTCGTTAACTACTGATAATTCTAAGAATGCACTCGTTAACTACTGATAATTCTAAGAAGGTACTCGTTAACTTCTGATAATTCTAAGTATTTACTCGTTAACTACTGACAATTTTTAGAATGTACTCGTTAACTAGTGATTATTCTAAGAATGTACTCGTTAATTACTGATAATTCTAGAATGTACTCTTTAACTACTGATTATTCTAGGAATGTAATCGTTAACTACTGATAATTCTAAGAAGGTACTGGTTAGCTAATGATTATTCTAAGAATGTACTCTTTAACTACTGATTCTTCTAAGAATATACTCTTTAACTACTCATAATTCTAAGAATGTACTCGTTATCTGCTGATAATTTTTAGAATGTACTCGTTATCTAGTGATTATTCTAATAATGCTCTTTAACTAGTTATTATTCTATGAATTTTCTTGTTAACTACTGATAATTTCAAGAATATACTTGTTAACTACTGATAATTTTTAGAATGTACTCGTTATCTCGTGATTATTCTAATAATGCTTGTTAAATAGTGATTATTCTAAGAATGTGCTTATTAACTTCTGATAATTCCAAGAATCTATTCGTTACCTACTGAAATATTATGAATGTACTCGTTAACTATTGATAATTCTAAGAATGTATTTATTAACTACTGATAATTCGAGGAATGTACTTGTTTACTATTGATAATTCGAACAATGTACTCGATAACTAGTGATTATTTTAAAAATACTCCTTAACTACTCATTATAATAAGAATGTATTAGTTAACTACTGATAATTCTAAGAAGGTGCTCGTTAAATAGTGATTATTCAAAGAATTTGTTTGTTAACTATTGATAATTCTAGCAATGTACTCTTTTACTACTGATTATTCTAGGAATGTAATCGTTAACTAGTGATAATTTTAAGAATGTACTCGTTAACTAGTGATTATTCTGAGAATGTACTCGTTAACTAGTGATAATTCTAAGAATGTACTCTTTAACTACTGATTATTCTAAGAATGTACTCGTTATCTACAGATAATTCTAAGAATGTACTCGTTAACTACTGATAATTCTAGGAATGTACTCGTTAACTAGTGATTCTTTTAAAAATACTCGTTAACTAGTGATTATAATAAGAATGTATTCGTTAACTACTGAAATATTATGAATGTACTCTTTAACTAGTGATTATTCTAAGAATGTGCTTGTTAACTACTGATTATTCTAAGAATGTACTCGTTAACTATTGATAATTCTAAGAATGTATTTGTTAACTACTGATAATTCGAGGAATGTACTTGTTTACTATTGATAATTCTAACAATGTACTCGATAACTAGTGATTATTTTAAAAATACTCGTTAACTACTGATTATAATAAGAATGTATTCGTTAACTACTGATAATTCTAAGAATGTGCTCGTTAACTAGTGATTATTCGAAGAATTTGTTTGTTAACTACTGATAATTCTAAGAATGTACTCGTTAACTAGTGATTATTTGAAGAATTTGTTTGTTAACTACTGATAATTCTAGCAATGTACTCTTTAACTACTGATTATTCTAGGAATGTAATCGTTAACTAGTGATAATTCTAAAAATGTACTCGTTAACTAGTGATTATTCTGAGAATGTACTCGTTAACTAGTAATTATTCTAAGAATGTACTCTTTAACTACTGATTATTCTAAGAATGTACTCTTTAACTACTGATTATTCTTGGAATGTACTCGTTAACTACTGATAATTCTAAGAATGTACTCGTTAACTACTGATAATTCTAGGAATGTACTCGTTAACTAGTGATTATTTTAAAAATACTCGTTAACTACTGATTATAATAAGAATGTATTCGTTAACTACTGATAATTCTAAGAAGGTGCTCGTTAAGTAGTGATTATTCGAAGAATTTGTTTGTTAACTACTGATAATTCCAAGAATATATTTTTAAATACTGATAATATTAAGAATAAACTCGTTAACTAGTAATTATTCTAAGAATGTTCACGTGAACTACTGATAATTTTAAGATTGTACTCGTTAACTTGTGATAATTCTAAGTATCTACTCGTTAACAACTGATAATTCCTAGAATGTACTCGTTATCTTGTGATTTTTCTAAGAATGCTTATTAACTGGTGATTATTCTAAAAATGTACACGTTAACTAGTGATTATTCTATGAATTTGCTTGTTAACCACTGATAATTCCAAGAATGTACTTTTAACTACTGTAATATTGAGAATATACTCCTTAACTAGTTATTATTCTAAAAATGTACTGGATAATTACTGATAATGCTATGAATGTACTTGTTAACTACTGATAATTCTAAAATGTACTTGTTAGCTACTGCTAATTCCAAGAATGTATTCGTTAACTACTGATAATTCTAGAAATGTACTCTTTAACTACTGATTATTCTAGGAATGTTATCGTTAACTACTGATAATTCTAAGAATCTATTCGTTAACTACTGATAATTCTAAGAATGTATTTGTTAAGTAGTGATTATTCTAAGAATGTACTTGTTAACTACTGATAATTTTAAGAATGTACTTGTTAACTACTGATAATTCTAAGAATGTACTTGTTAACTACTGATAATTCTAGGAATGTACTTGTTCACTATTGATAATTCTTAGAATGTACTCGTTAACTAGTGATTATTCTATGTATGTACTCGTTAATTACTGATAATTCTAGAAATGTACTTGTTAACTACTGATAATTCTAAGAATGTATTCGTTAACTACTGATAATTCTAGAAATGTACTCTTTAACTACTGATTATTCTAAGAATGTAATCGTTAACTACTGATAATTCTAAGAATGTACTCGTTAACTAATGATTATTCTAAGAATGTACTCTTTAACTACTGATTATTCTAAGAATGTACTCTTTAACTACTGATAATTCTAAGAATGTACTCGTTATCTACTGATAATTTTAGAATGTACTCGTTATCTAGTGATTATTCTAATAATGCTCGTTAACTAGTGATTATTCTAAGAATTTTCTTGTTAACTATTGATAATTTTTAGAATGTACTCGTTATCTCGTGATTATTCTAATAATGCTTGTTAATAGTGATTATTCTAAGAATGTGCTTATTAACTTCTGATAATTCCAAGAATCTATTCGTTACCTACTGAAATATTATGAATGTACTCGTTAACTATTGATAATTCTAAGAATGTATTTATTAACTACTGATAATTCAAGGAATGTACTTGTTTACTATTGATAATTCTAACAATGTACTCGATAACTAGTGATTATTTTAAAAATACTCGTTAACTACTCATTATAATAAGAATGTATTAGTTAACTACTGATAATTCTAAGAAGGTGCTCGTTAAATAGTGATTATTCGAAGAATTTGTTTGTTAACTACTGATAATTCTAGCAATGTACTCTTTAACTACTGATTATTCTAGGAATGTAATCGTTAACTAGTGATAATTCTAAGAATGTACTCGTTAACTAGTGATTATTCTGAGAATGTACTCGTTAACTAGTGATAATTCTAAGAATGTACTCTTTAACTACTGATTATTCTAAGAATGTACTCGTTAACTACTGATAATTCTAAGAATGTACTCGTTAACTACTGATAATTCTAGAATGTACTCGTTAACTAGTGATTATTTAAAAATACTCGTTAACTAGTGATTATAATAAGAATGTATTCGTTAACTACTGAAATATTATGAATGTACTCTTTAACTAGTGATTATTCTAAGAATGTGCTTGTTAACTACTGATTATTCTAAGAATGTAGTCGTTAACTATTGATAATTCTAAGAATGTATTTGTTAACTACTGATAATTCTAGGAATGTACTTGTTAACTATTGATAATTCTAACAATGTACTCGTTAACTAGTGATTAGTGATTATTTTAAAAATACTCGTTAACTACTGATTATAATAAGAATGTATTCGTTAACTACTGATAATAATAAGAATGTATTCGTTAACTACTGATTATAATAAGAATGTATTCGTTAACTACTGATAATTCTAAGAAGGTGCTCGTTAAATAGTGATTATTTGAAGAATTTGTTTGTTAACTACTGATAATTCTAGAATGTACTCTTTAACTACTGATTATTCTAGGAATGTAATCGTTAACTACTGATAATTCTAAAAATGTACTCGTTAACTAGTGATTATTCTGAGAATGTACTCGTTAACTAGTGATTATTCTAAGAATGTACTCTTTAACTACTGATTATTCTAAGAATGTACTCTTTAACTACTGATTATTCTTGGAATGTACTCGTTAACTACTGATAATTCTAAGAATGTACTCGTTAACTACTGATAATTCTAGGAATGTACTCGTTAACTAGTGATTATTTTAAAAATACTCGTTAACTACTGATTATAATAAGAATGTATTCGTTAACTACTGATAATTCTAAGAAGGTGCTCGTTAAGTAGTGATTATTCGAAGAATTTGTTTGTTAACTACTGATAATTCCAAGAATATATTTTTAAATACTGATAATATTAAGAATAAACTCGTTAACTAGTAATTATTCTAAGAATGTTCACGTGAACTACTGATAATTTTAAGATTGTACTCGTTAACTTGTGATAATTCTAAGTATCTACTCGTTAACAACTGATAATTCCTAGAATGTACTCGTTATCTTGTGATTTTTCTAAGAATGCTTATTAACTGGTGATTATTCTAAAAATGTACACGTTAACTAGTGATTATTCTATGAATTTGCTTGTTAACCACTGATAATTCCATAAATGTACTTTTAACTACTGTAATATTGAGAATATACTCCTTAACTAGTTATTATTCTAAAAATGTACTGGATAATTACTGATAATGCTATGAATGTACTTGTTAACTACTGATAATTCTAAAAATGTACTTGTTAGCTACTGCTAATTCCAAGAATGTATTCGTTAACTACTGATAATTCTAGAAATGTACTCTTTAACTACTGATTATTCTAGGAATGTTATCGTTAACTACTGATAATTCTAAGAATCTATTCGTTAACTACTGATAATTCTAAGAATGTATTTGTTAAGTAGTGATTATTCTAAGAATGTACTTGTTAACTACTGATAATTTTAAGAATGTACTTGTTAACTACTGATAATTCTAAGAATGTACTTGTTAACTACTGATAATTCTAGGAATGTACTTGTTCACTATTGATAATTCTTAGAATGTACTCGTTAACTAGTGATTATTCTATGTATGTACTCGTTAATTACTGATAATTCTAGAAATGTACTTGTTAGCTACTGCTAATTCCAAGAATGTATTCGTTAACTACTGATAATTCTAGAAATGTACTCTTTAACTACTGATTATTCTAGGAATGTAATCGTTAACTACTGATAATTCTAAGAAGGTACTGGTTAGCTAATGATTATTCTAAGAATGTACTCTTTAACTACTGATTATTCTAAGAATGTACTCTTTAACTACTGATAATTCTAAGAATGTACTCGTTATCTGCTGATAAATTTTAGAATGTACTCGTTATCTAGTGATTATTCTAATAATGCTCGTTAACTAGTTATTATTCTATGAATTTTCTTGTTAACTACTGATAATTTCAAGAATGTACTCGTTATCTCGTGATTATTCTAATAATGCTTGTTAATAGTGATTATTCTAAGAATGTGCTTATTAACTTCTGATAATTCCAAGAATCTATTCGTTACCTACTGAAATATTATGAATGTACTCGTTAACTATTGATAATTCTAAGAATGTATTTATTAACTACTGATAATTCAAGAAATGTACTTGTTTACTATTGAAAATTCTAACAATGTACTCGATAACTAGTGATTATTTTAAAAATACTCCTTAACTACTCATTATAATAAGAATGTATTAGTTAACTACTGATAATTCTAAGAAGGTGCTCGTTAAATAGTGATTATTCGAAGAATTTGTTTGTTAACTACTGATAATTCTAGCAATGTACTCTTTAACTACTGATTATTCTAGGAATGTAATCGTTAACTAGTGATAATTCTAAGAATGTACTCGTTAACTAGTGATTATTCTGAAAATGTACTCGTTAACTAGTGATTATTCTAAGAATTTGCTTGTTAACCACTGATAATTCCATAAATGTACTTTTAACTACTGTAATATTGAGAATATACTCGTTAACTAGTGATTATTCTAAAAATGTACTGGATAATTACTGATAATTCTATGAATGTACTTGTTAACTACTGATAATTCTAAAAATGTACTTGTTAACTACTGATAATTCCAAGAATGTATTCGTTAACTACTGATAATTCTAGAAATGTACTCTTTAACTACTGATTATTCTAAGAATGTTATCGTTAACTACTGATAATTCTAAGAATGTATTCGTTAACTACTGATAATTCTAAGAATGTATTTGTTAACTAGTGATTATTCTAAGAATGTACTTGTTAACTACTGATAATTTTAAAATGTACTTGTTAACTACTGATAATTCTAAGAATGTACTTGTTAACTACTGATAATTCTAAGAATGTACTTGTTAACTATTGATAATTCTTAGAATGTACTCGTTAACTAGTGATTATTCTATGAATGTACTCGTTAACTACTGATAATTCTAGAATGTACTCTTTAACTACTGATTATTCTAAGAATGTAATCGTTAACTACTGATAATTCTAAGAATGTACTCGTTAACTACTGATTATTCTAAGAATGTACTCTTTAACTACTGATTATTCTAAGAATGTACTCTTTAACTACTGATAATTCTAAGAATGTACTCGTTAACTACTGATAATTTTAGAATGTACTCGTTAACTAGTGATTATTCTAATAATGCTCGTTAACTAGTGATTATTCTAAGAATGTACTTGTTAACTACTGATAATTTTAAGAATGTACTCGTTAACTACTGATTATTCTAATAATGCTTGTTAACTAGTGATTATTCTAAGAATGTGCTTATTAACTACTGATAATTCTAAGAATGTATTCGTTAACTACTGAAATTCTATGAATGTACTCGTTAACTATTGATAATTCTAAGAATGTACTCGTTAACTACTGATAATTCTAAGAATGTACTCGTTAACTACTGATAATTCTAAGAATGTACTCGTTAACTACTGATAATTCTAAGAATGTACTCGTTAACTACTGATAATTCTAAGAATGTACTCGTTAACTACTGATAATTTTAGAATGTACTCGTTAACTAGTGATTATTCTAATAATGCTCGTTAACTAGTGATTATTCTAAGAATGTTCTTGTTAACTACTGATAATTCCAAGAATGTACTTGTTAACTACTGATAATTTTATGAATGTACTCGTTAACTAGTGATTATTCTAAGAATGTGCTTGTTAACTACTGATAATTCTAAGAATGTATTCGTTAACTAACTGATAATTCTAAGAATGTACTTTAACTAGTGATTATTCTAAGAATGTACTTGTTAACTACTGATAATTCAAAGAATGTACTTGTTTACTATTGATAATTCTAACAATGTACTCGATAACTAGTGATTATTTTAAAAATACTCGTTAACTACTCATTATAATAAGAATGTATTAGTTAACTACTGATAATTCTAAGGTGCTCGTTAAATAGTGATTATTCGAAGAATTTGTTTGTTAACTACTGATAATTCTAGCAATGTACTCTTTAACTACTGATTATTCTAGGAATGTAATCGTTAACTAGTGATAATTCTAAGAATGCACTCGTTAACTAGTGATTATTCTGAGAATGTACTCGTTAACTAGTAATTATTCTAAGAATGTACTCTTTAACTACTGATTATTCTTGGAATGTACTCGTTAACTACTGATAATTCTTGGAATGTACTCGTTAACGAATGATAATTCTAAGAATGTACTCGTTAACTACTGATAATTCTAGGAATGTACTCGTTAACTTTTGATAATTTTAAGTATCTACTCGTTAACTACTGATAATTTTTAGAATGTACTCGTTATCTAGTGATTATTCTAATAATACTTGTTAACTAGTGATTATTCTAAGAATGTGCTTATTAACTTCTGATAATTCCAAGAATCTATTCGTTACCTACTGAGATATTATGAATGTACTCGTTAACTAGTGATTATTCTAAGAATGGGCTTGTTAACTACTGCTTATTCTAAGAATGTACTTGTTAACTATTGATAATTCTAAGAATGTATTTGTTAACTACTGATAATTCGAGGAATGTACTTGTTTACTATTGATAATTCTAAGAATGTACTCGTTACTAGTGATTATTTTAAAAATACTCGTTAACTACTCATTAGAATAAGAATGTATTAGTTAACTACTGATAATTCTAAGAAGGTGCTCGTTAAGTAGTGATTATTCGAAGAATTTGTTTGTTAACTACTGATAATTCCAAGAATATATTTTTAACTACTGATAATATTAAGAATAAACTCGTCAACTAATAATTATTCTAAGAATGTTCACGTGAACTACTGATAATTTTAAGAATGTACTCGTTAACTTGTGATAATTCTAAATATCTACTCGTTAACAACTGATAATTCCTAGAATGTACTCGTTATCTTGTGATTTTTCTAAGAATGCTTATTAACTGATGATTATTCTAAAAATGTACACGTTAACTAGTGATTATTCTATGAATTTGCTTGTTAACCACTGATAATTCCAAGAATGTATTTTTTAACTACTGTAATATTGAGAATATACTCGTTAACTAGTTATTATTCTAAAATGTACTCGATAATTACTGATAATGCTATGAATGTACTTGTTAACTACTGATAATTCTAAAAATGTACTTGTTAACTACTGCTAATTCCAAGAATGTATTCGTTAACTACTGATAATTCTAGAAATGTACTCTTTAACTACTGATTATTCTAGGAATGTTATCGTTAACTACTGATAATTCTAAGAATCTACTCGTTAACTACTCATAATTCTAAGAATGTATTTGTTAAGTAGTGATTATTCTAAGAATGTACTTGTTAACTACTGATAATTTTAAGAATGTACTTGTTAACTACTGATAATTCTAAGAATGTACTTGTTAACTACTGATAATTCTAGGAATGTACTTGTTTACTATTGATAATTCTTAGAATGTACTCGTTAACTAGTGATTATTCTATGTATGTATTTGTTAATTACTGATAATTCTAGAAATGTACTCTTTAAATACTGATTATTCTAGGAATGTAATCGTTAACTACTGATAATTTTAAGAATGTACTCGTTAACTAGTGATTATTCTAAGAATGTACTCTAACTACTGATTATTCTAAGAATGTACTCTTTAATTACTGATAATTCTAGATATGTACTCTTTAACTACTCATTATAATAAGAATGTATTAGTTAACTACTGATAATTCTAAGAAGGTGCTCGTTAAATAGTGATTATTCGAAGAATTTGTTTGTTAACTACTGATAATTCTAGCAATGTACTCTTTAACTACTGATTATTCTAGGAATGTAATCGTTAATTAGTGATAATTCTAAGAATGTACTCGTTAATTAGTGATTATTCTAAAAATGTACACGTTAACTAGTGATTATTCTATGAATTTGCTTGTTAACCACTAATAATTCCATAAATGTACTTTTAACTACTGTAATATTGAGAATATACTCCTTAACTAGTTATTATTCTAAAAATGTACTGGATAATTACTGATAATGCTATGAATGTACTTGTTAACTACTGATAATTCTAAAAATGTACTTGTTAACTACTGCTAATTCCAAGAATGTATTCGTTAACTACTGATAATTCTAGAAATGTACTCTTTAACTACTGATTATTCTAGGAATGTTATCGTTAACTACTGATAATTCTAAGAATCTATTCGTTAACTACTGATAATTCTAAGAATGTATTTGTTAAGTAGTGATTATTCTAAGAATGTACTTGTTAACTACTGATAATTTTAAGAATGTACTTGTTAACTACTGGTAATTCTAAGAATGTACTTGTTAACTACTGATAATTCTAGGAATGTACTTGTTTACTATTGATAATTCTTAGAATGTACTCGTTAACTAGTGATTATTCTATGTATGTACTCGTTAATTACTGATAATTCTAGAAATGTACTCTTTAACTACTGATTATTCTAGGAATGTAATCGTTAACTACTGATAATTTTAAGAATGTACTCGTTAACTAGTGATTATTCTAAGAATGTACTCTTTAACAACTGATAATTCTAAGAATGTACTCGTTAACTACTGATAATTTTTAGAATGTACTCGTTAACTACTGATAATTCTAAGAATGTACTCGTTAACTTCTGATAATTCTAAGTATCTATTCGTAAACTACTGATAATTTTTAGAATGTACTCGTTATCTAGTGTTTATTCTAATAATGCTCGTTAACTAGTGATTATTCTATGAATTTTCTTGTTAACTACTGATAATTCCAAGAATGTACTTGTTAACTACTGATAATTTTTAGAATGTACTCGTTATCTAGTGATTATTCTAAGAATGTGCTTATTAACTTCTGATAATTCCAAGAATCTATTCGTTACCTACTGAAATATTATGAATGTACTCGTTAACTAGTGATTATTCTAAGAATGTGCTTGTTAACTACTGATTATTCTAAGAATGTACTTTTTAACTATTGATAATTCTAAGAATGTACTTGTTAACTACTGATAATTCGAGGAATGTACTTGTTTACTATTGATAATTCTAACAATGTACTCGATAACTAGTGATTATTTTAAAAATACTCGTTAACTACTCATTATAATAAGAATGTATTAGTTAACTACTGATAATTCTAAGAAGGTGCTCGTTAAGTAGTGATTATTCGAAGAATTTGTTTGTTAACTACTGATAATTCTAGAATGTACTCTTTAAATACTGATTATTCTAGGAATGTAATCGTTAACTAGTGATAATTCTAAGAATGTACTCGTTAACTAGTGATATTCTGAAATGTACTCGTTAACTAGTGATTATTCTAAGAATGTACTCTTTAACTACTGATTATTCTAAGAATGTACTCTTTAACTACTGATTATTCTAAGAATGTACTCGTTAACTACTGATAATTCTAAGAATGTACTCGTTAACTACTGATAATTCTTAGAATATACTCGTTATCTAGTGATTATTCTAACAACACTCGTTAACTAATGATTATATTAAGAATGTACTCGTTAACTACTGATAATTCTAAAATGTGCTCGTTAACTACTGATAATTCTTAGAATGTACTCGTTAACTTGTGATTATTCTAATAATGCTTGTTAACTAGTGATTATTCTAAGAATGTACTTGTTAACTAGTGATATTTTAAGAATGTACTCGTTAACTACTGATAATTCTAAGAATGTACTCGTTAACTACTGATAATTCTAAGAATATATTCGTTAACTAGTGATTATTCTAAGAATGTACTCGTTAACTACTGATAATTCTAAGAATGTACTCGTTAACTACTAATAATTCTAAGAATGTACTCTTTAACTAGTGATAATTCTAAGAATGTACTCGTTAACTACTGATAATTCTAAGAATGTACTCGTTAACTACTGATAATTTTAGAATGTACTCGTTAACTAGTGATTATTCTAAGAATGTACTCGTTAACTACTGATAATTCTAAGAATGTACTCTTTAACTACTGATTATTCTAAGAATGTAATCGTTAACTACTGATAATTCTAAGAATGTACTCGTTAACTAATGATTATTCTAAGAATGTACTCTTTAACTACTGATTATTCTAAGAATGTACTCGTTAACTACTGATAATTCTAAGAATGTACTCGTTAACTACTGATAATTTTAAGAATGTACTCGTTATCTAGTGATTATTCTAATAATGCTCGTTAACTAGTGATTATTCTATGAATTTTCTTGTTAACTACTGATAATTCTAAGAATGTACTTGTTAACTACTGATAATTTTTAGAATGTACTCGTTATCTAGTGATTATTCTAATAATGCTTGTTAACTAGTGATTATTCTAAGAATGTGCTTATTAACTTCTGATAATTCCAAGAATCTATTCGTTAACCTACTGAAATATTATGAATGTACTCGTTAACTATGATGATAAACTACTGATAATTCTAAGAATGTATTTGTTAACTACTGATAATTCTAGGAATGTACTTGTTAACTATTGATAATTCTAACAATGTACTCGATAACTAGTGATTATTTTAAAAATGTACTCGTTAACTACTGATTATAATAAGAATGTATTAGTTAACTACTGATAATTCTAAGAAGGTGCTCGTTAACTAGTGATTATTCTAAGAATTTGTTTGTTAACTACTGATAATTCTAGAATGTACTCTTTAACTACTGATTATTCTAGGAATGTAATCGTTAACTAGTGATAATTCTAAGAATGTACTCGTTAACTAGTGATTATTCTAAGAATGTACTCGTTAACTAGTGATAATTCTAAGAATGTACTCTTTAACTACTGATTATTCTAAGAATGTACTCGTTAACTACTGATAATTCTAAGAATGTACTCGTTAACTACTGATAATTCTAAGAATGTACTCGTTAACTAGTGATTATTCTAAAAATGTACTCGTTAACTACTGATTATTCTAAGAATGTATTCGTTAACTACTGAAATATTAAGAATGTACTCGTTAACTAGTGATTATTCTAAGAATGTACTTGTTAACTACTGATTATTCTAAGAATGTACTCGTTAAGTACTGATAATTCTAAGAATGTACTTGTTAACTAATGATAATTCTAAGAATGTACTTGTTAACTACTGATAATTCTAAGAATGTACTCGTTAACTAGTGATTATTTTAAAAATACTCGTTAACTACTGATTATAATAAGAATGTATTCGTTAACTACTGATAATTCTAAGAATGTACTCGTTAACTAGTGATTATTCTAAGAATTTGTTTGTTAACTACTGATAATTCTAAGAATGTACTCGTTAACTAGTGATTATTCTAAGAATGTGTTTGTTAACTACTGATAATTCTAGAATGTACTCTTTAACTACTGATTATTCTAGGAATGTAATCGTTAACTAGTGATAATTCTAAGAATGTACTCGTTAACTAGTGATTATTCTAAGAATGTACTCGTTAACTAGTGATTATTCTAAGAATGTACTCTTTAACTACTGATTATTCTAAGAATGTACTCTTTAACTACTGATAATTCTAAGAATGTACTCGTTAACTACTGATAATTCTAAGAATGTACTCGTTAACTACTGATAATTCTAGGAATGTACTCGTTAACTAGTGATTATTTTAAAAATACTCGTTAACTACTGATTATAATAAGAATGTATTCGTTAACTACTGATAATTCTAAGAAGGTGCTCGTTAAGTAGTGATTATTCGAAGAATTTGTTTGTTAACTACTGATAATTCCAAGAATATATTTTTAAATACTGATAATATTAAGAATAAACTCGTTAACTAGTAATTATTCTAAGAATGTTCACGTGAACTACTGATAATTTTAAGATTGTACTCGTTAACTTGTGATAATTCTAAGTATCTACTCGTTAACAACTGATAATTCCTAGAATGTACTCGTTATCTTGTGATTTTTCTAAGAATGCTTATTAACTGGTGATTATTCTAAAAATGTACACGTTAACTAGTGATTATTCTATGAATTTGCTTGTTAACCACTGATAATTCCAAGAATGTACTTTTAACTACTGTAATATTGAGAATATACTCCTTAACTAGTTATTATTCTAAAAATGTACTGGATAATTACTGATAATGCTATGAATGTACTTGTTAACTACTGATAATTCTAATAATGTACTCGTTATCTACTGATAACTCTAAGAATGTGCTCGTTAATTACTGATAATTCTAGAAATGTACTCTTTAACTACTGATTATTCTAGGAATGTTATCGTTAACTACTGATAATTCTAAGAATCTATTCGTTAACTACTGATAATTCTAAGAATGTATTTGTTAAGTAGTGATTATTCTAAGAATGTACTTGTTAACTACTGATAATTTTAAGAATGTACTTGTTAACTACTGATAATTCTAAGAATGTACTTGTTAACTACTGATAATTCTAAGAATGTACTTGTTAACTATTGATAATTCTTAGAATGTACTCGTTAACTAGTGATTATTCTATGAATGTACTCGTTAATTACTGATAATTCTAGAAATGTACTCTTTAACTACTGATTATTCTAAGAATGTAAACTACTGATAATTCGAATGTACTCTTTAACTACTGATTATTCTAAGAATGTACTCGTTAACTACTGATAATTCTAAGAATGTACTCTTTAACTACTGATTATTCTAAGAATGTACTCTTTAACTACTGATAATTCTAAGAATGTACTCGTTAACTACTGATAATTCTAAGAATGTACTCGTTAACTACTGATAATTTTAGAATGTACTCGTTATCTAGTGATTATTCTAATAATGCTCGTTAACTAGTGATTATTCTATGAATTTTCTTGTTAACTACTGATAATTTCAAGAATGTACTCGTTATCTACGTGATTATTCTAATAATGCTTGTTAACTAGTGATTATTCTAAGAATGTGCTTATTAACTTCTGATAATTCCAAGAATCTATTCGTTACCTACTGAAATATTATGAATGTACTCGTTAACTATTGATAATTCTAAGAATGTATTTGTTAACTACTGATAATTCAAGAAATGTACTTGTTTACTATTGATAATTCTAACAATGTACTCGATAACTAGTGATTACTTTAAAAATACTGCTTAACTACTCATTATAATAAGAATGTATTAGTTAACTACTGATAATTCTAAGAAGGTGCTCGTTAAATAGTGATTATTCGAAGAATTTGTTTGTTAACTACTGATAATTCTAGCAATGTACTCTTTAACTACTGATTATTCTAGGAATGTAATCGTTAACTAGTGATAATTCTAAGAATGTACTCGTTGACTAGTGATTATTCTGAGAATGTACTCGTTAACTAGTGATTATTCTAAGAATTTGCTTGTTAACTACTGATAATTCCATAAATGTACTTTTAACTACTGTAATATTGAGAATATACTCGTTAACTAGTTATTATTCTAAAATGTACTGGATAATTACTGATAATTCTATGAATGTACTTGTTAACTACTGATAATTCTAAAATGTACTTGTTAACTACTGATAATTCCAAGAATGTATTCGTTAACTACTGATAATTCTAGAAATGTACTCTTTAACTACTGATTATTCTAAGAATGTTATCGTTAACTACTGATAATTCTAAGAATGTATTCGTTAACTACTGATAATTCTAAGAATGTATTTGTTAACTAGTGATTATTCTAAGAATGTACTTGTTAACTACTAATAATTTTAAGAATGTACTTGTTAACTACTGATAATTCTAAGAATGTACTTGTTAACTACTGATAATTCTAAGAATGTACTTGTTAACTACTGATAATTCTAAGAATGTACTCGTTAACTAGTGATTATTCTAAGAATGTACTCGTTAACTACTGATAATTCTAATAATTCTAAGAATGTACTCTTTAACTACTGATTATTCTAAATGAATGTAACTCGTTAACTACTGATAATTCTAAGAATGTACTCGTTAACTACTGATTATTCTAAGAATGTACTCTTTAACTACTGATTAACTAACTGATAATTCTAAGAATGTACTCGTTAACTACTGATAATTTTAGAATGTACTCGTTAACTAGTGATTATTCTAAGAATGTACTCGTTAACTAGTGATTATTCTAAGAATTTTATTGTTAACTACTGATAATTTTAAGAATGTACTCGTTAACTACTGATAATTTTACTGATTATTCTAATAATGCTTGTTAATAGTGATTATTCTAAGAATGTGCTTTTTCTTGTTAACTACTGATAATTCCAAGAATGTATTCGTTACCTACTGAAATATTAAGAATGTACTCGTTAACTACTGATAATTCTAAGAATGTACTCGTTAACTACTGATAATTCTAAGAATGTACTCGTTAACTACTGATAATTCTAAGAATGTACTCGTTAACTACTGATAATTCTAAGAATGTACTCGTTAACTACTGATAATTCTAAGAATGTATTCGTTAACTACTGATAATTTTAGAATGTACTCGTTAACTAGTGATTATTCTAATAATGCTCGTTAACTAGTGATTATTCTAAGAATTTTCTTGTTAACTACTGATAATTCTAAGAATGTACTTGTTAACTACTGATAATTTTAAGAATGTACTCGTTAACTAGTGATTATTCTAAGAATGTGCTTATTAACTATGATAATTCCAAGAATGTATTCGTTACCTACTGAAATATTATGAATGTACTCGTTAACTAGTGATTATTCTAAGAATGTACTTGTTAACTACTGATAATTCTAAGAATGTACTTGTTAACTATTGATAATTCTAAGAATGTACTCGTTAACTAGTGATTATTTTAAAAATACTCGTTAACTACTGATTATAATAAGAATGTATTAGTTAACTACTGATAATTCTAAGAATGTGCTCGTTAACTAGTGATTATTCTAAGAATTTGTTTGTTAACTACTGATAATTCTAGAATGTACTCTTTAACTACTGATTATTCTAAGAATGTAATCGTTAACTAGTGATAATTCTAAGAATGTACTCGTTAACTAGTGATATTCTAAGAATGTACTCGTTAACTAGTGATTATTCTAAGAATGTACTCTTTAACTACTGATTATTCTAAGAATGTACTCTTTAACTACTGATTATTCTAAGAATGTACTCGTTAACTACTGATAATTCTAAGAATGTACTCGTTAACTACTGATAATTCTTAGAATGTACTCGTTAACTAGTGATAATTCTAAGAACACTCGTTAACTAATGATTATATTAAGAATGTACTCGTTAACTACTGATAATTCTAAAATGTACTCGTTAACTACTGATAATTCTAAGAATGTACTCGTTAACTACTGATAATTCTTAGAATGTACTCGTTAACTAGTGATTATTCTAATAATGTACTTTAACTAGTGATTATTCTAAGAATGTACTTGTTAACTAGTGATATTTTAAGAATGTACTCGTTAACCACTGATAATTTAAGAATGTACTCGTTAACTACTGATAATTCTAAGAATGTATTCGTTAACTAGTGATTATTTTAAGAATGTACTCGTTAACTACTGATAATTCTAAGAATGTACTCGTTAACTACTGATAATTCTAAGAATGTACTCGTTAACTACTGATAATTCTAAGAATGTACTCGTTAACTACTGATTATTCTAATTTAACTACTGATAATTCTACTCGTTAACTACTGATAATTTTAGAATGTACTCGTTAACTAGTGATTATTCTAAGAATGTACTCGTTAACTAGTGATTATTCTAAGAATGTGCTTGTTAACTACTGATAATTCCAAGAATGTATTCGTTAACTACTGAAATATTATGAATGTACTCGTTAACTAGTGATTATTCTAAGAATGTGCTTGTTAACTACTGATTATTCTAAGAATGTACTCGTTAACTATTGATAATTCTAAGAATGTATTTGTTAACTACTGATAATTCAAAGAATGTACTTGTTTACTATTGATAATTCTAACAATGTACTCGATAACTAGTGATTATTTTAAAAATACTCGTTAACTACTGATTATTCTAATAAGAATGTATTAGTTAACTACTGATAATTCTAAGAATGTGCTCGTTAACTAGTGATTATTCGAAGAATTTGTTTGTTAACTACTGATAATTCTAGAATGTACTCTTTAACTACTGATTATTCTAAGAATGTAATCGTTAACTAGTGATAATTCTAAGAATGCACTCGTTAACTAGTGATTATTCTGAGAATGTACTCGTTAACTAGTAATTATTCTAAGAATGTACTCTTTAACTACTGATTATTCTAAGAATGTACTCGTTAACTACTGATAATTCTAAGAATGTACTCGTTAACTACTGATAATTCTAAGAATGTACTCGTTAACTACTGATAATTCTATAATTCTAAGAATGTACTCGTTAACTACTGATAATTCTAAGAATGTACTCGTTAACTACTGATAATTTTAGAATGTACTCGTTATCTAGTGATTATTCTAATAATACTTGTTAACTAGTGATTATTCTAAGAATGTGCTTATTAACTACTGATAATTCTAAGAATGTATTCGTTAACTACTGAGATTATTAAGAATGTACTTGTTAACTAGTGATTATTCTAAGAATGTACTTGTTAACTACTGATTATTCTAAGAATGTACTTGTTAACTACTGATAATTCTAAGAATGTACTTGTTAACTACTGATAATTCTAGGAATGTACTTGTTAACTATTGATAATTCTAAGAATGTACTCGTTAACTAGTGATTATTTTAAAAAATACTCGTTAACTACTGATTATAATAAGAATGTATTCGTTAACTACTGATAATTCTAAGAAGGTGCTCGTTAACTAGTGATTATTCGAAGAATTTGTTTGTTAACTACTGATAATTCCAAGAATGTATTTTTTAACTACTGATAATATTAAGAATAAACTCGTTAACTAGTAATTATTCTAAGAATGTTCACGTTAACTACTGATAATTTTAAGAATGTACTCGTTAACTTGTGATAATTCTAAATATCTACTCGTTAACTACTGATAATTCTAGAATGTACTCGTTATCTTGTGATTTTTCTAAGAATGCTTATTAACTGATGATTATTCTAAAAATGTACACGTTAACTAGTGATTATTCTATGAATTTGCTTGTTAACCACTGATAATTCCAAGAATGTATTTTTAACTACTGTAATATTGAGAATATACTCGTTAACTAGTGATTATTCTAAAAATGTACTCGATAATTACTGATAATGCTATGAATGTACTTGTTAACTACTGATAATTCTAAAATGTACTTGTTAACTACTGATAATTCTAAGAATGTATTCGTTAACTACTGATAATTCTAGAAATGTACTCTTTAACTACTGATTATTCTAAGAATGTTATCGTTAACTACTGATAATTCTAAGAATGTACTCGTTAACTACTGATAATTCTAAGAATGTACTTGTTAAGTAGTGATTATTCTAAGAATGTACTTGTTAACTACTGATAATTTTAAGAATGTACTTGTTAACTACTGATAATTCTAAGAATGTACTTGTTAACTACTGATAATTCTAGGAATGTACTTGTTTACTATTGATAATTCTTAGAATGTACTCGTTAACTAGTGATTATTCTATGTATGTATTTGTTAATTACTGATAATTCTAGAAATGTACTCTTTAACTACTGATTATTCTAGGAATGTAATCGTTAACTACTGATAATTCTAAGAATGTACTCGTTAACTAGTGATTATTCTAAGAATGTACTCTTTAACTACTGATAATTCTAAGAATGTACTCGTTAACTACTGATAATTCTAAGAATGTACTCGTTAACTACTGATAATTCTAAGAATGTACTCGTTAACTACTGATTATTATAAGAATGTACTCGTTAACTACTGATTATAATAAGAATGTATTCGTTAACTACTGATAATTCTAAGAAGGTGCTCGTTAAGTAGTGATTATTCGAAGAATTTGTTTGTTAACTACTGATAATTCCAAGAATATATTTTTAAATACTGATAATATTAAGAATAAACTCGTTAACTAGTAATTATTCTAAGAATGTTCACGTGAACTACTGATAATTTTAAGATTGTACTCGTTAACTTGTGATAATTCTAAGTATCTACTCGTTAACAACTGATAATTCCTAGAATGTACTCGTTATCTTGTGATTTTTCTAAAAATGCTTATTAACTGGTGATTATTCTAAAAATGTACACGTTAACTAGTGATTATTCTATGAATTTGCTTGTTAACCACTGATAATTCCAAGAATGTACTTTTAACTACTGTAATATTGAGAATATACTCCTTAACTAGTTATTATTCTAAAAATGTACTGGATAATTACTGATAATGCTATGAATGTACTTGTTAACTACTGATAATTCTAAAAATGTACTTGTTAACTACTGATAATTCCAAGAATGTATTCGTTAACTACTGATAATTCTAGAAATGTACTCTTTAACTACTGATTATTCTAGGAATGTTATCGTTAACTACTGATAATTCTAAGAATGTATTTGTTAAGTAGTGATTATTCTAAGAATGTACTTGTTAACTACTGATAATTTTAAGAATGTACTTGTTAACTTGATAACTAAGAATGATAATTCTAAGAATTCTAAGAATACTTGTTAACTACTGATAATTCTAAGAATGTACTTGTTTACTATTGATAATTCTTAGAATGTACTCGTTAACTAGTGATTATTCTATGTATGTACTCGTTAATTACTGATAATTCTAGAAATGTACTCTTTAACTACTGATTATTCTAAGAATGTAATCGTTAACTACTGATAATTCTAAGAATGTACTCGTTAACTAATGATTATTCTAAGAATGTACTCTTTAACTACTGATTATTCTAAGAATGTACTCTTTAACTACTGATAATTCTAAGAATGTACTCGTTATCTGCTGATAATTTTTAGAATGTACTCGTTATCTAGTGATTATTCTAATAATGCTCGTTAACTAGTGATTATTCTATGAATTTTCTTGTTAACTACTGATAATTTCAAGAATATACTTGTTAACTACTGATAATTTTAAAATGTACTCGTTATCTTGTGATTATTCTAAATAAGGCTTGTTAATAGTGATTATTCTAAGAATGTGCTTATTAACTTCTGATAATTCCAAGAATCTATTCGTTACCTACTGAAATATTATGAATGTACTCGTTAACTATTGATAATTCTAAGAATGTATTTGTTAACTACTGATAATTCGAGGAATGTACTTGTTTACTATTGATAATTCTAACAATGTACTCGATAACTAGTGATTATTTTAAAAATACTCGTTAACTACTGATTATAATAAGAATGTATTAGTTAACTACTGATAATTCTAAGAATGTGCTCGTTAAATAGTGATTATTCGAAGAATTTGTTTGTTAACTACTGATAATTCTAGCAATGTACTCTTTAACTACTGATTATTCTAGGAATGTAATCGTTAACTAGTGATAATTCTAAGAATGTACTCGTTAACTAGTGATTATTCTGAGAATGTACTCGTTAACTAGTGATAATTCTAAGAATGTACTCTTTAACTACTGATTATTCTAAGAATGTACTCGTTAACTACTGATAATTCTAAGAATGTACTCGTTAACTACTGATAATTTTAAGAATGTACTCGTTAACTAGTGATTATTTTAAAAATACTCGTTAACTAGTGATTATTCTAAGAATGTATTCGTTAACTACTGAAATATTAAGAATGTACTCTTTAACTAGTGATTATTCTAAGAATGTGCTTGTTAACTACTGATTATTCTAAGAATGTACTCGTTAACTATTGATAATTCT